>NC_057807.1:347232682-347297000 GCF_018294505.1 Triticum aestivum | reverse complement strand
CCAAGAGGGGGAGAGAGGGGAGGCGCGCCTGGGGTGGGCCTTAGGGCCCATCTGCCCTAGGGTTTGCCCTCTCCCCTCCTAGTGGCGCCTTGGGCAAGGGTGGGAGGTGCACCAGCCCACTCTGGGGCTGATCCCTTTCCACTCTAGGCCCATGCAAGCCTCCGGGGCCGGTGGCCCCACTTGGTGGACCCCCGGGACCCTCCCGGTGGTCCCGGTACGTTACCGATAAAACCCGAAACTTTTCCGGTGACCAAAACAGGACTTCCCATATATAAATCTTTACCTCTGGACGATTCCGGAACTCCTCGTGACGTCCGGGATCTCATCCGGGACTCCGAACAACATTCGGTAACCACATACAAACTTCCTTTATAACCCTAGCATCATCGAACCTTAAGTGTGTAGACCCTACGGGTTCGGGAACCATGCAGACATGACCGAGACATTCTCTGGTCAATAACCAACAGCGGGATCTGGATACCCATGTTGGCTCCCACATGTTCCACGATGATCTCATCGTATGAACCACGATGTCAAGGACTCAATCAATCCCGTATACAATTCCCTTTGTCTAGCGGTATTGTACTTGCCCGAGATTCGATCATCGGTATACCGATACCTTGTTTAATCTCGTTACCGGCAAGTCTCTTTACTCGTTTCGTAACACATCATCCCGTGATCAACTCCTTGATCACATTGTGCACATTATGATGATGTCCTACCGAGTGGGCCTAGAGATACCTCTCCGTTTACACGGAGTGACAAATCCCAGTCTCGATTCGTGCCAACCCAACAGACACTTTCGGAGATACCTGTAATGCACCTTTATAGCCACCCAGTTACGTTGTGACATTTGGTACACCCAAAGCATTCCTACGGTATCCGGGAGTTGCACAATCTCATGGTCTAAGGAAAAGATACTTGACATTAGAAAAGCTTTAGCATACGAACTACACGATCTTTGTGCTAGGCTTAGGATTGGGTCTTGTCCATCACATCATTCTCCTAATGACGTGATCCCGTTATCAACGACATCCAATGTCCATGGTCAGGAAACCGTAACCATCTATTGATCAACGAGCTAGTCAACTAGAGGCTTACTAGGGACATGGAGTTGTCTATATATCCACACATGTATCTGAGTTTCCTATCAATACAATTATAGCATGGACAATAAACGATTATCATGAACAAGGAAATATAATAATAACCAATTTATTATTGCCTCTAGGGCA
The DNA here is from genome assembly GCF_018294505.1 of Triticum aestivum. Taxonomy (NCBI): domain Eukaryota; kingdom Viridiplantae; phylum Streptophyta; class Magnoliopsida; order Poales; family Poaceae; genus Triticum; species Triticum aestivum. The sequence continues at coordinate 347,295,765 of NC_057807.1, read as the reverse complement.
TATTTCCAACAGATAGAGCAACAGCCAGACTATATGATTTTGTAGGGATAACTTTCTTTGGCCATGTTATTTTGAGAAGACATGATTACTTTGATTAGTATGCTTGAAGTATCACCATTTTCATGTTAATATGAACTTTTATTTTGTATCATTTGGATCTGAACATTCATGCCACAATAAAGAAAATTACATTCAGAATTATTCTAGGTAGCATTCCACATCAAAAATTTCTTTTTTATCATTTACCTACTCGAGGACGAGCAGGAATTATGCTTGGGGATGCTTAATACGTCTCCAACGTATCTATAATTTTTATTGTTCCATGCTATTATATTACCCCTTTTGGATGTTTATGGGCTTTATTTTACACATTTATATCATTTTTGGGACTAACCTACTAACCGGAGGCCCAGCCCGTATTGCTGTTTTTTTTGCCTATTTCAATATTTCGAAGAAAAGGAATATAAAACGGAGTCCAAACGGAATGAAACCTTCGGGAGCGTGATTTTTGGAACGAACGTGATCCAGAGGACTTGGAGTGCAAGTCAAGAAGCAGCCGAGGCCTCCACGAGATAGGAGGGTGCCCCACCCCCTATAGGGCGCGCCCCCTGTCTCGTGGGCCCCTCGGGTGGCCACCGACGTACTTCTTCCTCGTATATAAGCATACATACCCCGAAAACATCCAGGGAGCCAACGAAACACAATTTCCACCGCCGTAACCTTCTGTATCCGCGAGATCCCATCTTGGAGCCTTCGCCGGAGCTCCGCCGGAGGGGGAATCGACCACAGAGGGCTTCTACATCAACATCCTTGCCCCTCCGATGAGTTGTGAGTAGTTTACCACAGACCTACGGGTCCATAGTTATTAGCTAGATGGTTTCTTCTCTCTTTTTGGATCTCAATACAATGTTCTCTCTCTCTCTTGTGGAGATCTATTCGATGTAAACTCTTTTTGCAGTGTGTTTGTCGAGATCCGATGAATTGTGAGTTTATGATCAAGTTTATCTATGAGAAATATTTGAATCTCCTCTGAATTCTTTTATGTATGATTGACTTATCTTTGCAAGTCTCTTCGAATTATCAGTTTGGTTTGGCCTACTAGATTGATCTTTCTTGCCATGGGAGAAGTGCTTAGCTTTGGGTTCAATCTTGTGGTGTCCTTACCCAGTGACAGAAAGGGTTGCAAGGCACGTATTGTATTGTTGCCATCGAGGATAAAAAGATGGGGTTTATATCATATTGCATGAGTTTATCCCTCTACATCATGTCATCTTGCTTAAGGCATTACTCTGTTCTTATGAACTTAATACTCTAGATGCAGGCAGGAGTTGGTTGATGTGTGGAGTAATAGTAGTAGATGCAGGCAGGAGTCGGTCTACTTGTTGTGGACGTGATGCATATATACATGATCATGCCTAGATAATCTCATAACTATACGCTTTTCTATCAATTGCTCGACAATAATTTGTTCACCCACCGTAATACTTATGCTATCTTGAGAGAAGCCACTAGTGAAACCTATGGCCCCCAGGTCTATCTCTTATCATATTTGCTTCCAATCTACTTTTATTTGCATCTTTACTTTTTGCATCTATATTATAAAATACCAAAAATATATTTATCTTATCATACTATCTCTATTAGATCTCACTTTCGCAAGTGGCCGTGAAGGGATTGACAACCCCTTTATTGCGTTGGTTGCGAGTTCTTTATGTGTTTGTGTAGGTGCGTGGGACTTTTGAGGAGCCTCCTACTGGATTGATACATTGGTTCTCAAAAACTGAGGGAAATACTTACGCTACTATTGCTGCATCACCCTTTCCTCTTCAAGGAAAACCAACGCATGCTCAATACGTAGTAGAGGGCGAGGAGGGCGTGTGCATGCACGAGAGAAAGTTAGTGGTAGCTACGAAGGTTAGAGGATTGTGTGGGTGTAAGAGACTAACAAAGATCATAATTTGGTATGAAAGTGGATTCATATATTTGAATAGGAGATTCAAAAAATCGAGTTCGAGTTCATATAGTACACATAGTTCATATGTAACTCGAGACTAATCATGTGGTGTGTTGTGAAGATAATACACAAACGATGGTTTAACTTGACAATAATGATGATTGTAGATCTTATTAAAACAGAGAAACAAATTCAAATGCTTTGACTTCAGAACAATCATTACTGTAGATCTTATTCAAATAGAGAAACGAATTCAAATTTAGTTCATATTGAAGCGGTAGTATATACGTTTAGAATTCACTAAAACGTTCATTTGAGTAGTAGGTTGCATGCATTATACACGTAGCAAAATATTTTAATTGAACATAACATGAATTCAAAGTTTTGAATGACATTTGTAGTGCACATTGATGTGGTACAGTACATATTAGGCTTGTCCGGAAATTTCAACCCGCGCCTTGTTAGCCCGAAATATTGAAGATATATCTTTGTCTCCTCGTGCTCCGACAGCTCCCTCCATCTCAACCCGCGCCTTGCTATTCCAAAATTACAACGCGCGCGAAAACTCCCACCTCCTATGAAACCCCGACACGTGAAATGCCCATGGTACCCCTGAACTGAAAGAACCGCCTCAAATCGATGGGGGTACTTTCGTAACTTACCCCACATTTCAGACAAGCGTGTCCCTAAGACATGGTTCCCCACTACCATCCAATCCGCCCACCCATTCATACACCGAGGCCGCGAAAACTCGCGACGAAGCCCACACTCTGCTCCGTCCGCCACCCAGCCGGAGCCTCTTCCCCGATGACGTCGTCCACAGCAACACCTCGATGTCCCTCATCCACCATACCGGGTGAGGATCCGTCGTCAATCTCGTCGTCCCGCCGATTCAGCCACCCCGTCCTCCACCTCCAAGGAGCTGCCCAGACGTTCCCCTTGTCTTTCGCGCCACCTCCATTCCCACACAGCCGTCTTCACCTGCACCACCGGAAGAGCATCATCATCACTAATTCCTCGAATGAAGCTGTGGCCTAATCGACGCCACCAAAGAGGTTGTACACTAATCGCCGCATTTTCTTCTTGATTCGATCTCACGGTGCTGCCGGCGCTCGGTCCCGAGCCAACACGGCGCGGCTCCATACACGGCGGCATCGCCGGCCACTTCCTCCACGACATCGCTCCCTCGGCGACGACGTCCACATCAGTAGGAGCTGTTGCTGCTTTAACTCTCACTCGCGCTGCTGCTCTGCTCTTGCTCTCGGTCGCCTGCCTGGTCTGCTCTTGCTATTGCTCTTGCTCGCGCTGCTGCTCTCGCTCTTGCTCTTACTTGTGATGCTGCTCCGATTTAGCTACACTTCAGTCGACTGGATCGCCTTTTGGGTCAGTCGATTTTCAGGGGGTGGGGGGGCTCGTCGGGGTGAAGGAACAACCAGCCGCAGCGGGAAGGGGGGTGTCGGTGTCAAAACTGGCGGATCTCGGGTAGGGGGTCCCGATTTGTGCGTCAAGGCTGATGGTAACAGGAAGCGAGGGACACAGATGTTTACCCAGGTTCGGGCCCTCTCGATGGAGGTAAAACCCTACTTCCTGCTTGATTAATATTGATGATATGGGTAGTACAAGAGTAGATCTACCACGAGATCGTAGAGGCTAAACCCTAAGAGATAGCCTATGATGGTATGATTATAATTGTGATCGGCCTTCTAAGGACCAACCTCTCCGGTTTATATAGACACCGGAGAGGGCTAGGGTTTACATGGAGTCGGTTACAAGAAAGGAAACACAATATCCGGATCGCCAAGCTTGCCTTCCATGCAAAGGAGAGTCCCATCCGGACACGGGCCGAAGTCTTGAGTCTTGTATCTTCACGCTTCAATAGTCCGGATGTTGTACATAGTCTGGCTGTCCGGATACCCCCTAATCCAGGACTCCCTCAGTAGCCCCTGTACCAGGCTTCAATGACGATGAGTCCGGCGTGCAGTATTGTCTTCGACATTGCAAGGCGGGTTCCTTCTCCGAATACTCCAAAGTACCTGTTACGACGAATAGTGTCCGGCATCCAATCAATGTCGTGCTCCTCGGCTTCAGTGCCTCAGTAATGACCATCTCCACGTGTCGAGCGAATGCGAGGAGTCGAGGCATTTTTGCACTTGCCACACTCGATCCTCTGGTCCAACCGTCTATTTGAAGGGACAGGGATTCTCAGGTCAAAACCTCACTCTCCTCCCTTGAGCAAGCATCCTAGAGCGCTCCGCGAAAAATCATTCCAACATGACCGGCCGTCGCAGCTCCTCTGCTTGCCCTCCTCGCTCTAAGTCGGGGGATTAGGGAGAGTGCTTAGTTCCTCACAGCCGTTTGGTAAAGTTACAAACCCAAGGGTTTCTCCCATCGGCATTCATGGTCCCCGTCCGAGCTGGAATAGCCACTTATGACAGAGGGGAACAAGCTGAGGGATCTCCTAACCCATCTCTGGAGGAGCGGATATGCTTCATCCCGCATCTGCTGAGGGGCATCAGGTTTCCTATCCACCCGTTTCTTCGCGGGCTCCTGGAGTTCTACAGCCTCCAGTTACACAATCTTACCCCTGCCTCTATTCTGCACATAGTGGGGTATGTCGCCCTTTGCGAGCTGTTTTTAGGCTGCGAACCACACTTTGGATTATGGAGGAAGCTGTTCTGCCTTGTCCCCCGCACCCAGGGAGAATCCCTATGTCAAGTGGGCGAGGCCGAAGTATGGTGCATCGCCGAGACCGGATACCTGTCCGGCACTCCTGAGAAGGCACCAGAAAACTGGCCTTCAGAGTGGTTTTATATAAATGACGTTCCCCTTCCGGATCCAGTCTGGATAGGTCTCCCCAAGTTCAGCAACGCCCCGCCGAGGGCACGCTTAAGTTGGCGCCCCCGTGGCCCTCAAGAAGGAAACACAAGGGAAATATACCTCCTGATGAATAGGATAATGTTGCTGGCCAAATCCGGACTGACGATAGTTGAGGTCATGGCGATATGCATAAGGCGGGGAGTGCAACCGCTCCAATATCGGGGGAAGCCCATGTGGCATTTCAGCGGGGAAGACGACGCCACCTGTTGCGGCCTTTAGGGTCCAGACTCCGCTGCCGCTTTGGAAGGGATATTGTACGATTTGTATAAAGGGGAAGAGGAGAAATTCCTCCGCATAAAAATGCGAGACGGATTCTCCATGTACAACCCCCCAGAGTGGGTAAGTTGCCATTCTGTTCCCAGCTTCACTTACTCTAGCGTTCTTCTGCTAAGATTACTTGCATCGATGCTTTTGAGCAGGAACTGAGGAGGGCCGTAGAAGGAATCTTCAGCCCCTCCCCGCAACCAGAGGACCCTGGAAGGGCCCTAGATCTGGGACTCAAAGTAGATCTGGGTATTACTGTGGATCTTGTCAACGAGGTATTTTATCAGGCGAGCTGGGATGGCGCCCTAGTGGCCATTACGTCCGACTACCCTGGACTACTCCCTGCGTCGCGTGTAAGCCGAGCTAAAAAACCCTATGCTCCGAAGAGGACTCCCCCCAGGTATTATAATTTACCCTTGAGGCGTTGTTCTATTTGCAGAAACGGCGGCCAGAGCGAGGAGCCAAGCCCCTAGGGACTCGTCAACCACGGGCGTCCGGATCGGGCAGGCTCAAGAGGAAGGCGGTGAGGGTTGACACACCGCTACAGAGGTAAAGTAATTACCTGTCCTGTAATTATAGAATTTGAAATATGACAGCGCCCTTTGTGTCTGGCAGGAAGAGGAATAACCGGACTATATCCGGAGACCCCACCAATCAAGCCTCCACCAGTCGGGTTCCAGAACCGGCTTCGGGGGCGGAGGCGAACACGGGGCCCGCACCGCAAAGTTCCCTGATGGAGGATGCGGATATGTGTTCGGCCACGAACTCCGAAGTGGAGAGCGCCATGAATCACCGGCGCCGGAGGGCCGTTCTCCGGAACAACATCTTTTTCGAAGAGGCTTTTGATGCCTTCAATTCGGTGGACGCGTATGTCCGAGCTGCTCGAGGCAGGCTTGCCTGAGCGACAAACCAGTATACCAAAGACATACGGGTAAGAAATTTTGATAAGTATGTATAGCAGTAGCCCCTGAGACTTGGAATAGTTGGGACAACTGTTTGAAGGATCAATATTTGCATAGGTCCTTGTGGACAAGAATGAACAATTAGCGCGGGAGCTGGAGGCATGCAAGGCCCAGCTGACTGATGCGGTAGCCAAGTTAGAGGGATCCCGAAAGGCCCCCTCTGGTAATATTTGTCTTTGTTATGCGCAGATGTACCAGTTAGTAAATGGCTGGTGCGGTTAGTCTAACAGAAAATTCTGCAGACAATCCCGGGGTGAATTCGGAGGGCATAATGGGTGACGACTTGCATCTCCAACGGCAACTAAAGGCTGGCAAGCGCATCCTTACACAAGTGACGCAGGAGAAGAACAAGCTACAAGATGCCAATATTCGTCTAGACGTGGAATTAAAGGACGTCCACGCTCAATTGGCGGACTCCGTGAAGGAGAACAAAAGGCTTCGACGCGGCATTTATGGTAAGAGCTGAAGCGAACTGTGTGATAGTTCGGCGAGGAAGTTTTTTTGAATTTTTTTTGCTTGCAGGAATGTTAACGGGTCGCCCTGAAGAGGAGATGCCCTCATCTACAGGTGATTTTCTGCAAGAACTTTCGCAGTTGCACGAGCGTGCTCGGCAAGTGATGCACGACGTTGCTCAGGCCTTGTGGCCATCAAGCCTCCTTCCGAATGGCATGGGGGAGCTTGCGGGCCTGCTTCAAGGAGCCCGGCAACGCTTCCGTCTGTGGAAGATATCAGCATGCCGTCAAGGAGCAAGAGAAGCCTGGGCAATGGTGAATACGCGCTACACTAAGCTGGACCCGAACCATATGGCCGAAGTAGGACCGGCGGGGCCCGATGGGCAAGAAATTCCCGTGAGTCTCGTATATGACCAGGTAGCGTTAGCCGCTAAGTACTCTCAATAGGATTGTTGGCTAGATAGCCTGTTAGATGGTATAGAGGAGGAATATAGTCAGTCTCAGTGACTATGTAATTTAATTGGCATAAGTAGCCCCTAGCCGGATTGAAATCATTTGTCATGGCGGACCTTTTCGCTTTAGCCCCCGGATCCTACAGTCCGGGGTGTGTCCGAATACCCGCTCGGTTATACAAAAACCGGGGTATGCATGGAGACCAGGCGTAGGGGTCATAAGTGCTTGAACAGACAAGTACCCAACTAGTTATGTTATATTGCATGGATAGCAAGAAACATCTTCCAGGGAGAATAGTTCTGTTAGGGGTTCCTTTCCCTGGGTATGCATGTGTCGATGCACATGTCCGGACTGCGAACGATGGCGCAGGATACAAAGCTTCTGGTTTTTTTGTTGTAACCAACGATACATCCTTTGTTCACTGATCGGATATTCTCTTAAGGAAACTAACTTTCGGCTTCACCCAGTCTAAGGTACACATCCGGCTTAACCGGCAGTAACAATCGCAGAGGTGCTCCCCTTATGCCCTAGCCGAATTAACGGGAACGTAGGGCATAAACACAAGAGCCAGGCAACCCAGCTTGGCCACATCTTAATTCATATCGATGCATATAATGGTGAAGAAAAGGCACATATGGAAAAAGAATGCATATGCGATGGGCAAAAAGCCATTTAAAGTAATTATGTCTAGCTTCCAAATAGGAAGCCCCCAGGTACAACTTACACACATAGTATGGCCGGAATGATCCGGGAGTCCGCACTGTATTAAATACTTTGTGTGAAGAGAAAGAGGGTTGAGAAAGGAGAGAAAAAGAGGTGGTGCATAATTAAAAAGGAGGGGTAAGGAGACGAACACTGAGTTCGGTGTTAGGCGTAGAATCTCCGGAGTCTGGCCGCGTTCCATGGGTTCGGCTCGAGTCTGTTATCGGATGCATTACGTAGACGGTATGCTCCTCCGGTGAGGACTTTCTCAATGACGAAGGGACCTTCCCACTTGGGTTTGAGTTTGTCCTTCTTCTTCTCCGGTAAGCGCAGAACGAGCTCGCCAATATTGTAAGTTTTGGCCCGCACTTCTCTGCTTTGATATCGTCGAGCCTGCTGCTGATAGAATGCGGAACGGGCTTTTGCGACATCGCGCTCCTCCTCCAGGGCATCCAAGTTATCCTGCCGATCTAACTCGGCTTCCTTCTCTTCGTACATGCGTACGCATGGCGATTCATGTATTATATCGCAGGTAGTACTACTTCCGCACTGTACACCATAAAAAATGGTGTATATTCGGTGGTTCGATTTGGTGTGGTCCGCAGCCTCCAGAGTACGGAGTCGAGCTCCTCTACCCAGTGCGTATCTGATTCTGTTAGAGATCGCACTAGTCTGGGTTTGATGCCACTCATAATGAGATCGTTTGCCCGTTCGACCTGGCCGTTTGTTTGAGGGTGGTAGACGGAAGCGTAATCGAGCTTAATACCCATTTTGTCGCACCAAGTTTTCACTACATCGGTTGTGAAATTTGAGCCATTATCAGTGATGATGTTGTGGGGGACACTGTATCGGTGTACGACCTCGGATATGAAGTCTATTATTGGTCTGGATTCGGACATTTTAACTGGTTTGGCTTCTATCCATTTGGTGAATTTGTCCACCATGACCAATAAGTATTTTTTCTTATGGCTTCCCCCTTTAAGAGGTCCGACCATATCCAGCCCCCAGACCGTGAAGGGCCAAGTTATGGGGATTGTTTGGAGAGCGGTAGGGGGCATATGACTCTGAATGGCGAAGAGTTGGCAGCCGACGCAATGTTGGACAAGGTCCTGTGCGTCCGCTTAGGCCGTCGGCCAATAGAAGCCTGTAGGGAAGGCTTTGCTGACTAGCGCTCCAGCTGCGGCATGGTGTCCGCCCAGTCCGGCATGGATTTCAGCTAGGAGTTGCCGCCCTTCCTCTTCGGAGATGCACCTTTGGAGCACTCCGGTCACGCTTTTCTTGTAGAGTTCCCCTTCGTGGACTTCGTAAGCTTTAGAATGCTGGACTATGTAGCGTGCTTCATTTTGGTCTTCGGTGAGCTCCTGCCTATTTAGGTAGGCCAAGAAAGGCTTGGTCCACGGGGCGATTACGGCCATGATTTCGTGGGCCGAAGATGTTATTTCGGTGGCAGAGCCTCCGATCGTGTCTGATGGTTCAGAGTCTGGGGGTGTGTTCGGATCTGTGCTGGTGTTGCCGGACTCCCCTTCCCATACTACGGATGGCTTGAACAACCTTTCTAGGAATATATTAGGTGGGACAGGGTCACGCTTGGCGCCGATGCGGGCGAGGATGTCCGCCGCTTGATTGTTTTTCAAGCCACGTGGTGGAATTCGAGCCCCTCGAACCGGGCTGACATTTTGAGGACGACATTACGATAGGACACCATTTTTGGATCCTTGGCATCAAAGTCTCCATTTATTTGTGATATCGCGAGGTTCGAATCCCCGCACAGTTCCAGGCGTTGGATGCCCATAGAGACTACCATCCGAACACCATGCAACAGAGGCTCATATTCGGCTGCATTGTTGGAGTGTGTGTACAATATTTGCAGGACATACTGGACCGTGTCCCCGGTGGGAGACGTCAGGACTACCCCTGCTCTCAGTCCGGCCAACATTTTGGAGCCGTCAAAGTGCATGATCCAGTTGGAGTACGTGCCGTACTCTTTAGGGAGTTCGGCTTCTGTCCATTCGGCAACAAAGTCAGCCAGTACTTGCGACTTAATGGCTCGTCGTGGTTTGTATATTATGTCGAATGGGAGGAGCTCGATAGCCCATTTAGCAATCCGGCCCGTAGCGTCGCGGTTATTAATTATGTCATTGAGTGGTACTTCGGAGGCGACGGTAATCGAACACTCTTGAAAGTAGTGTCTTAGCTTCCGGGATGCCATGAAGACCGCGTATGCTATTTTTTGATAGTGTGGGTATCGGGATTTGCATGGGGTGAGGAGCGTGGATACGTACTAAACCGGCTTTTGAAGCGGGAATTTGTATCTGTTCACCTCTCGTTCGACGACGAGCACTGCGCTTACCACTTGATGTGTTGCAGCTATGTATAGTAGCATAGGTTCGCCGATGTTTGGCACTGTTAGGACTAGATTACTGGCCAATAAGGTCTTTCTCTCATCGAGTCCGGCCGCGGCTGCATCCGTCCATACAAAGTGTTCGGTGCGCCGAAGGAGGCGGTAAAGAGGCAATGCCTTCTCTCCTAGCCTGGATATAAAGCGGTTCAAAGCGGCAACGCATCCAGCTAGCTTCTAGATGTGCTTGAGGTATGTTGGTATAGCCAACTACGACAGAGCTCGGATTTTTGCTGGATTCGCTTCGATTCCTCTATTGGAAACAATGAAGCCCAGCAGCTTCCTCGAGGGGACACCAAAAACGCATTTTTTCGGGTTCAACTTGATGTCGTATGTCCGGAGGTTATCAGATGTAAGCCTCAAGTCATCTATTAGGGTTTCGACGTGTCTAGTTTTTATGACCACGTCGTCCACATATGCTTCCACTGTTTTGCCAATTTGTTTTTCCAGGCATGTTTGAATCATGTGTTGATAGGTTGCGCCGGCATTCTTGAGCCCTAAGGGCATAGTGTTGAAGCAAAAAGGGCCATATGGCGTTATAAAAGCTATTGCAGCTTGGTCAGACTCTGTCATCTTTATTTGATGGTATCGGGAGTATGCGTCGAGAAAACACAGGGAGTCGTGTCCAGCTGTGGTGTCGATGATTTGATTGATGTGAGGGAGGGGAAAGGGATCCTTGGGGCAAGCCTTGTTGAGGTCTTTGAAGTCGATGCATAAGCGCCAAGATTTGTCCTTTTTTTGGTACCATTACCAAATTTGCCAGCCAATCCGGATGTTTAATATCTCTGATGAATCCGGCCTCAAGCAGCTTGGCTAGCTCTTCCCCCATGGCATGCCGTTTGGGTTTTGAAAACCGCCTTAGGGTCTGTTTGACCGGTTTGTATCCCTTTAGTATATTGAGGCTGTGTTCAGCCAGTCGGCGTGGCATGCCTGGCATGTCCGAAGGGTGCCAGGCGAAAATGTCCCAATTCTCGCGTAAGAAATCTCGCAATGCGGCGTCCATCACGGGGCTCAACTGTGTCTCGATGGATGTTGTCTTCGTGGGGTCCGTTGGGTGGACTTGGAATTTGACTATCTCGTCTGCGGGTTTAAATGAGGTGGACTTGGGTCGTTTCTTGAGTATCACGTCGTCCTTGTCCATGGTGGCCCGCATTGTTGTTAACTCTTCGGCTGCTAGGGCTTCAGATAATGCTTCCAGGGCTAGTGCCGCAGTTTTGTTTTCGGCGCGCAGTGCGACGTCCGGATCACTGGCTAGAGTGATGATTCCGTTAGGTCCGGGCATTTTAAGATTCATGTACCCGTAATGGGGTACAACTTGAAAGCTTGTAAACGCGTCCCGCCCTAGAAGGGCGTGGTATCCGCTGCTAAAGGGAGCCACTTGGAATGTGATTTCTTCGGACCTATAATTCTCCGGGGTGCCGAATACCACATCGAGTGTGATTTTTCCCGCGCACCGCGCTTCTCGAGTAGGGATGATTCCCCTGAAGGTGGTGCCGCTTTGCTCAATGTGGCCTTTATCAATTTCCATTTTGTTGAGCGTTTCTTCATAGATCAAGTTTAACCCGCTTCCGCCGTCCATGAGTACTTTGGTGAGCCGAAAGCCGTCCATGATTGGGCTAAGGACCAGAGCGGCCGGTGCCCGGACAGTCTGGAATCGAGGTTCATCACTGGCATTGAAAGTTATAGCAGTGTCGTTCCAGGGGTTCATCTTTGCCACATGGAAAATTTCTGCAGAGCTTCGATGAGCTCGCTTGTGCCTGTTGTTCGAGGCAAAAGTCTCGAAGACTGTTAGTACCGTATTGTGTCCGCTGGCAGGATGTTGTTTCGCTTTATGGCTTACAAGAAGATCCTCACCACTTTTTGCCACCTGCCGGAGTATCCAACATGCCCTAAGGCTATGAGTTGGTATTGTATCCGGAGTACTATGGAGCTTACATGGCCCGTCGAGCCATTCTTCCAATACGGATCCCCGCCCTGTGGTGGGCTTTGGTTTCTTGGGGATTGGATCGGACAACTTACAAGAGTTCGTCCGTTTAGTTCGGACAAAAGTCTTGGTGAGAGTAGTACTATCCCAAAATTCTGTTTGGGTCTTCCAAGCGCTCTCCATTGCACAGTACTTGCATACTATGATTGCCAAGTCCGCGAAGCGTACTACGTCACGGCGGCTTATAGCATTGAGGAGCCCTTCGTCTGTGCAGTTTTCGCAGAAGAGTGATACCATGTTCTCCTCGCGGCAGTCCTTGACCTTGTTAAGTGCAAGGAGGAATCTGGCCCAGTAATGATGTACCATTTCCTGGGGCTCTTGCCTGATGCGGGAGAGACAGTTTAAGTACAGATAGGTGTTGTTAGCAGAATCCGGACTTTGATCCGATCTAATGCCCAAGGGCGCGGGCGGTTCCGAGCGTAACAGCTCAGGATCCAGAATACCGCCCAATTTCTTTGGCCCAATGCCCGCTTCTAAGTCCGGGGCCTGGGTCATGTTTTCCTTTGAGCAGGTTTTCGGCTCAAGGAGTTCGGCAATCCGAACATAATTCGTCCCCAAAGTTGAGGGACAATCCGCGCGTGGTTCCTCCACTATCGCTACCTCATGGGTGGCCGGCGGGGACCTGATGTCCCTTCGGTCAGGTTTAAGCCCAATCCGGTCATAGTTCGTAGCGACTACCAGAGCGGTGATGCGATCCAAGAGTTCATTAAGGGAGGAGAGCTCCATTGAATCCATCTGTTCGGCAAGTTCTGAACTGACACGAAGGTTATGATTGATGACCCGAGAGGCCATCATCGGCGCTACCGCCGATGGGGCGGCCATGATAAAGCCGCCGAGTCGGGGCGTCTGGCCTACAGCCAGAGCTTCCTCCAAGGTAATGTCGTCCTTGACGATGAGACGAGCCATCGAGCCTTGCGGTGACATCACAGAGGAACTCTCAATGAAAGCACCAATGTCGGTGTCAAAACCAGTCGGGTAGGGGGTCCCGATCTATGCGTCAAGGCTGCTGGTAACAGGAAGCAAGGGACACAGATGTTTACCCAGGTTCGGGCCCTCTCGATGGAGGTAAAACCCTACTTCCTGCTTGATTAATATTGATGATATGGGTAGTACAAGAGTAGATCTACCATGAGATCGTAGAGGCTAAACTCTAACAGCTAGCCTATGATGGTATGATTGTAATTGTGATCGTCCTTCTAAGGACCAACCTCTCCGGTTTATATAGACACCGGAGAGGGCTAAGGTTTACATGGAGTCGGTTACAAGAAAGGAAACACAATATCCGGATCGCCAAGCTTGCCTTCCGCGCAAAGGAGAGTCCCATTCAGACACGGGCCGAAATATTGAGTCTTGTATCTTCACGCTTCAATAGTCTGGACGTTGTACACAGTCCGGCTGTCCGGATACCCCCTAATCCAGGACTCCCTCAGGGGGCTCGTCGGAGAGGTACCCCACTATGTATCTTAGGGTTCAGGGTGGGGGCGGTGGTCGCCGGCGGTGGCGTGGCAGTGGCGTGGGGATCGCCGGGGAAAAAGCTCAGCACGGGGGAGCCTAGAGGGATGGCCGGGGCGGCGGCGGACCGGCGGTGGGGAGTGTTTTCGGGGTGGGCGAGGCGGCGCACCGCCGGCCGCGGGCAGCGGGGGGCTGCTGTTTGGCCAGTGGTGGCTAGCGGCTCAGGGGGGGTGGAGGTTGAAGATGAACTGCAGGCCCTTGATTTCGTATCCAACGGCTGCAAAATCGACTGACCAGAGATGAAAAAGTCAGTCGACCGACGTGTAGCCTCACCTTGCTAGTGCGTTCAGTTTCGACAGCAAAATTCAGTTTCGACAACAAAATTCAGTTTCGACAGTTAAGTTTAGTTTCGACAGTTAAGTTCAGTTTCGACAGTTAAATTCAGTTTCGACAGTTAAGTTCAGAGATGAACGACTGATGTATTTTACATCTAGCACTTTGTGGTTATGTATTTTACGTCATGTATTGGAGATGCTATTAGAATTCCACTCAGGTTAACGTTGTCTCTCTTGTCCTGCTTCAGCCTCGGCGTCGTACAACTCACTGGAGCTGCTCCAATGACGAAACCCTCCATCACAGCGGAGCAGTACCTCGGGCTCTATCTCCAGACGCCTAAGATCTTCTTCCCCTCCTCCGACGGCCAAGTCAGCTGGAGCATCCTCACCGGCCAACCCAATCACCATGAGATTGACATGGCTTCGCCAAAGAGGTTGTACACTTGTTGCATCTCTTTTTTACTCTACATGTTATATATATTGTCCACTGAGCACATGTAGTAACAGGAAATATGATTCTTTTATCCTACTATATGACAAGCAGTGAGGTACTAGGCAACTTAGCTTTCCATGATGGACTCTCTTGAACGCCATCATTATTTATCTCTACGCGTTTGAGCTGTGCATTTGTCGATGGCCCTGGGAGTTGAGCTAGTAGGGCAGTGGCCGAGGTCCAAAGTAACAGAAGTACCACAACAACATTTTTTTAGTGTATGCTTTTCCTTGCTCAAGCCTGCCTACTAGAATCGCCATTGCTTGAAAGGAAAACTGAATGAAAAACATAGGAATTGGAAAGTTTCCTATGGTACTACTATTCATGAATTTGGTTCAAAGGAATGGAGCAAAGGAAAACTGTAGGATTTGTTCCTTTAGTGTCTCCTTGAAAGAAAACACATTGGAATTTTAATTTTCACTTGTCCTCCTTTTCAAATTCCTATTCATGAAGCACAAGACTTAAGAGATAGTAGCATAATAGCATTATAACCGAACATTTTCTTGTGGTTTGACTTAATCTCACCATGCTTCTTTGCATCCTGTGATCTTCCAATTGTTGTGAATCAAACATCCAGATTGGCAGAAATCATGTGTTTCTAAATTCTCTGATTTGCACGTGCATTCCTATCCTATTCCTGTCTATTTCCTATCCCTGCATTGTTGGAATCCTCCAATTCAAACGAGCCCTTACAGAATTACTTCTCTTACGGATAGTTATCAAAGAAAACCTTGCGTGGTTTGTCCCGCTCCTGTTGTGCCGTCGTCCACCCCAGCTCAGCTGCTCCAACGACAGAAGGGTCCAACACAGCAGGGATTCGGCCTCCAGACTGTCTTTCGCCGCCTCAGATCTTCTTCCCCGCCGCCAGCAGCCATGAAAGCTGCATTACCATCGTCAACCGAGCAGTGACCTCGAGGACTACACGGGTCCGCAAGAGAGGTCGCACTCTTTCGTGTCTGTTTACGTTATGCATCGCTTAATATTACATGCTACTTTATCGTCCTGTTCACCGATTAGACAGTCAACTCCAAACTAATGGTCAAACTTGAGTTTTTAAATGGTTGTGGGGTACATATCAGGGCCAGAATCAATAGTATCTATCTACTATCTGGTTAATCTCCGGTGTCTTCTATGATTTTCATGTTGGGTGGAAAACAAACAGTAAACAAGCCATTATCTGTATTTTTTTAACTGAAGCCATTATCTGCCTATTATTATTGGTTTTGGGTCTATCCACAGGTTGCTACCATCACTCTGGATTTCTGCATGCACTCCTTACATAATCTCACTATGTTTTATTTCTAGGCATGACAGTTATTGTAAACAATGGAACTCAACATGTAGAGAAAAAGAGACGAGCCTTGCGTGACAATAAAATTTCATGCAGACGTCGCTCCATGGTAGGCGCAAAGGCAGTCCCCCTCCACGCATTTCGGATTGTAATCGAGAGGAAGATATCTGTTCTGAGGGGGATTCAGAAGGAGAAGACAACTCCTATTTACCCCCTGAGGTCTTCGCTCTAACTTGGCGTGCTGATGTTGGTTATATCATGCATATGGTGCCTTGCATTGCTTACTGTATACATCAAATATGTCATCTGCTTAGTTTAGACATCCTTTGTGCGAATGCCATCTGTTTAGTTTACTCATCGTTTATGTGAATTATGCAACGCCATCTTGTTTATCCAGGCATCATATATGTGAATTTTGCAATGCCATCCTGCTTAGCCAGTCATCTTATATGTAAATTATATCATGCCAAATTTTTTTTTGTTACACATCACATTTGTCAACAATGTTAGTACATTCAACTGCTCTTCGTGTGCATCAGCCATTTGATACGGTGATGGCAAATTCTGGAGTGAAAACAAGGTCTTCAGAGCAGACTATGCTACCTGACGAAGCGCATATCTCGTTGGTTACAGATAGCTCCTCGGAGGAGGATTCAGAGACAGATGACCAGTCCTATTCCCCCCCTCCCGAGGTGTATGCTCTAACTTGGCAGGGTTATGTTGCTCATATCGTGCATATGGTGTCTCTCATTGCTATGTCATTTGATTAGTTTAGACATGCTTTGTGTGAATGCCACCTGTTCGGTGTCTAATTACCATATATGTGAATTATGCATTGCCATCTTGTTGCAAGACATTATATATGTGAATTATACAATGCTATCTTGTTGCAAAGGCATTATATATGTGAATTATGCAATGCCATGCTGTTTAGCCAATCATCATTTATGTGAATTATATCATGCTATCATTTTTTTGTATTACGTGTTCCATTTGTCGACAACGTTTGTATATTCAACTACTCTTCCTATGCATCAGTCATTTGAAGCGATGATGGAAGTATCTGGAGTGAAAACAAGGTATTCAGAGCAGACAATGCTACCTGCTGAAGCAGACATCTTGCTGGTTACAGAGAGCTTCTCAGAGGAGGATTCAGAGACTGATGACCAGTCCTATTCCCCCCCTGAGGTCTATGCTCAAACTTGGCAGGGTTATATTACCCATGTCATGCATGTTGTCCTGCATTGCTTAGTTTTTACATCATATATGGATTGTCATCTGCTTACTTGCTTACTATATAAATCATATGTTTGAATTATATCATGCCATCATGTTTACATAGTACATACACATCATCTATCTGAATTATGGCATGGCAACCCATTTAATAAAGACATCATATAGTTATATCGTATCATCCTATTTAGTGTTTATAGTCATCATATTTTGAATTATGGCATTCTATCCATGAATGTATGTGAATTATGGTATGCCAACCTATTTAATAAACACATAATATAGTTATATCATGTCATCCTATTTACATAGTCTCATATTTTGAACTATGTCTTTCCATCTTTTTTAGTTAGCCATCATAATGTGAAATTGTGTCATGCTATCCTGTTTAGTTAGCCATCATATATGTGAAATTGTGTCATGCTATCCTGTTTGGTTAGACAACATAAATATGAATTATTTCATGCCCTCTTTTATTCCCCACTATCCATTGCACCTATCTATCATACAATGTCTATACTTTCAATACTTTTCTTGTTTATCAGCCATTTGAATTGGAGAGGGTGATGGCAGTATCTAAGGGGGTAACAACACGGTCTTCAGAAAAGATAGTTCTACCAGTTGATGCAGATAGAACCACGGTTGTACTTGCCCAAGGACCAGATCTACCACACATAACCCAGACTCTCCCAGATTGTACCCCTACCCAGATGGACAGAGAACCAGCTACACCCCTTCTAACCCCAACCCCGGCAGATAGTAACCCAGTTCCAGTTGACACAACACCGTCTCCACCACAGAGCACCCAAACATGAGCAGTTAGTAAGGGAATTGCAGTGCCCAAAGCACGGGGACCACCACTCCGAATCCCAACTCAACGCTTAAAGGAGAAGAAGATTTGTTCTTAGGTCAGGTTCTGTAGCTATGGTTCATACTCCTTTGCTCTTGCATTACTGTATTTACTCATACCAACTATTTTCAAATTTGAAGGATGGAATTGAAACTCCAATGGCGTAACAGGTATGTTTTAAACCTGTTTTTAACTGGTTTGTTGTTGTAACCTGCTCTATGTTGATTTCAGTTTCAATTGAATAAACAATTATGTTCTCCTATCATGCACATTACAAGTGTTTTTATTGCTCTATAGTTTCCCACACTTATATTCTGTCTATTATGCTTTGTCTTGAACAAATATTATTTGAACTGTGTCTCTATCTTGATTTGGCAACAAAAACTAGAATGATATAGACCATAAAGTGACCATGGTACATAGATATATGTTTGTTTCATGTTGTTATCCTGTCCACTTTACTACTTAACTCATGTACCAAAATGAGTTTCATATACAACATGGTAAACCTGTGATGTGTCTTCTTGTTTCTCTTTTAGAATGCGGACAAAATATTGGAGAACAGTACCGCATTATGAAATGGTAAAGGAAGTAATGCAGATAAGGTTCAAGATAGTGAGACATCCCTATTGGTCTCCAAGAAAGCTGGTAAAAACTATCTTGACGACAGTGAGAGAACCCAAATGTCATGTCTTGATGTAGTGTTCGAGTTACTGGCCACTACTGCTGGCACAAGCTCTTCGAACTCGCTGCCTGAATCAGTTCGTCTTCTTGGGTCTCAACCTCCAGTTGAATGACATCGACCAGATGTGCTGCGACAGGAAGTTGAAGGACTGCGGAAGTCCCTGTAGAATTCGGATGCATATTTCCTGGTGCAACAACAAGCGCTGGAGGATTTAAGTGCAAAACAAGAGAAAGCTAATAAGCTTGCTAAGCATCTTGCCAGCATTATGGGTACCCAGGATATTGTTTCTTGAGATCTTCTGAAGTGGTTTCAGTTCTAGATTTGTTTTGCTGCGGCATTTATTTGCACTGGTCGCCAACTTTGACAACCAGTGTATATGATATGCTGCTTTGTTCCCTATATTTGCACTGGTGGCGAACTTTGATGCCTAGTGGATGTAATATGTGTAATAGCCATGATAGCCTAGCGTTAGTTGTTTGCTTATTTATTTCCTTGTTGTCTTGTTTTTTTGTTTGCTTGTAGTCATTGCAGTTCTTTTTCCGTGGTTTGCTAGTGGCTGCAATAACCTATTTTTTAAAACTAGGCCACAATAACCATGGGCTAATATTTACTTTAGTGACACTGGGCCTCGTACGGGCCATAGAAACAGTGGGCCTTCTACGGGCCATAGAAACAATGGGCCTTCTACGGGCCGTAGAAACAATGGGCCTTCTATGGGCCGTAGAAACAATGGGCCTTCTACGGGTCGTATCATCAATGGGCCTTATACGGGCCGTATGATCGATTGGCCAAACATGGGCCAAACAGACCGCATTATGGTCGTAAACAGGCTAGAGTTGGAATTGTCCGTTCATGGGCCGACCATAATGGGCCATCATTAATATGCCGTATTTGATGACGCTATGAAAATGGCCCAACGTATTAACGGACCACAAACGGGCCGACTGGAACCACGGGCTGAATTTGGCCCACAAGCAGAAAATGACAGTAACGGGCCGTAAGTAAACGAATGATAGAAATGAGCCCAAGAATAAATGGGCTTTGAGAAGGCCGAAAGATAACATGGGCTGGAAACGGCCTAACGGAATAATGGGCCGTTAATGGGTATAAAGTGATACACTGTTCATTGCGGGCTAGTTTCACCACGGGCCGTTAATGGGTGTAAAGTGATACACTGTTCGTTACGGGCTAGTTTCACCATGGGTCGTTAATAGGCCAAGAGTTACAAAGGGCCTCATATGGGCCGAAAGATGTCATGGGCCATACATGGGCCAGAAGTGAAAACGGACTGGAATCATATTGGATGGCCCAAATGACGCTACTGGGCCTAATTCGGATAGGGCATAACGAGCCTTAGGTTAGCGGGCTATATGCGAACAGGCCGTTAACAGGATTTCCATGGGCCGGCCCGCCACCTTTTGACCAAGTCAAACAGGCCCGCCTTTTCACAGGAATGGGCTTTGTTGGGTCGTGCCACATGTCGACGTATCATAGGCGCCTTCTGTCCAATGAGTGGATGACATCTGTCCCAACGATGAGCCGACACGTGTTTCCTCCAGCCAATGATGATTTTACACGTGGAAAATCCCCATTGGTCAGGGCTGTTAACGGGTTATCGGATCCAAAACCCGACCTGATAGTTTAACAGCGTTCCATTACGATGGATGCCACGTGTCGGTCACCCTTGACGAAAGCACTTCTGTGGCGCGCGATTTATCGTCATGGAAGTGGACACTTCTGTGATGATAATTTTGGTAATGTCATGGAACACTTCTAAGACAACACAGGTATGACTATCTTGATTCTGTCATAAAATCGTCATGGATGTACATGCATGACAAAAAACGCGACCTACTGTGACAAACACGTATCATCACGGAAGTGCATTTTTTTGTAGTGGCACCCGCTCAGGTGGTCCAAGTACGCCATCACCTTCAGCTCGGCAGATCAACTCAAGTGCGCGGCTACTGCTGGCGTTCTCCCGATGCTTTGTTCACCCGTCATCAGCAACATGCAAGTCACCAAGACCCTCATCGATGATGGCACAGGGTTTAACGTCCTGTCCGTTGAGATGTTCGACAACCTTCAAGTGCCATACTATCAGCTTCAGCCTACCAAGCCCTTCTCAGGAGTTACCGACGGTTCCACCACCACGATAGGGTGGGTCCGCCTCCCTGTCACCTTCGGACAGCACAACAACTACCACACCGAGCTTGTCGACTTCGACGTCGCCCACATCCACCTGCCGTACAATGCCATCCTCGGGTATCCAGCCCTGGCCAAGTTCATGGCAGTGACCCACCATGGCTACAACGTCCTCAAGATGCCAGGAAGCGACAAAATCATCACGGTCCCCTGCAAAGAAAGAGATGCGGTGTGCTCCCTCGAGCGTGCCTTCCAAGCCGCAACAATCGAGAACCCGGATAGCAAGGGCGAGGACCCTCCTGAGGCCATCCCAAAGAAGAAGAAGCAACCGCTCCGCACAGGGCCTCAGGAGGTCGGCACCTCGAGTGGTGCCGCATCAGGATCATCGCCCGTGCTTGGAGTGCCTCCTTCCATTGCATAGGAAGGCGCACCACCAGCGCCTTCCTCGGGCAGGGCTTGGGGGATCTCTTTTGGAGGGCTTCATACCTCATCAACATCACGAGGGAGGCGCTCATGCGCCGCTTGGAGGCGTGCTTCGCGGCACGTTTCCCTCAAGAAGACATAGGGCGTGGAAAGCCCAATGTTCAGGAGTTCATTGCCAAGACCACTCAGGAGCTTCAGGAAGCGAGGGTCGTGCGCGGCGACCGCCGCTCGCCTGGTGTGGCGGATGGTGGGCTGCGCGTCTGCATCGATGTCCCAGGGCACAACCGAGCCGCATCTCAGGAGCGCTTCTGGCCTTCGCGCGTGGGACACTGCGAGGGTCCACTACATGTGCTACGTTCGCATGCATTTCGGCCTGCCGAACGCGGCTGCCACCTACCAGCGTCACCTGCAGAGCATCCTAGCAGCTCAGGAGGCCAGGCTCCACGCAATCCTAGCAGAGATGGAGATTGTCCTCAAGGAACCACCTGGACCCCCAGAGCCTCCTGAGGCTCAGGGCCCCGGTGGCTCGTGAGGGTCGGCCCCTTCACCGCGCATCTTCAGCTGCCCCGACACCCCCCTCTACAACAGAACCAGGTGACATCTCCCAAGATCATTTTAGCTGGGAGCGCCCTCAGGGCTGCATCATTCTCAGGCTGCATGGGTCCGTCCCTGCGGCACGCATCTCTTTTTATGTCTTTGGCTTACCTTGCTGGGGGCGCCCCTCGGGCTGCATCATCCCCAAGCCGCTTGGGTCTGACCCAGTGGTGTGTATCCATTCTACATTTACCTAAGTTGATTTTCCTTTCATGACTCATATACCTGTGATTATCACCTGCCCGATTGTCACCTACCACGGGAGCTGCTCGCGCTGGCATGGCGCTTGCGCACGGGTCCATCCCTGCAACACCGACAAATCTGAGCGGTCGAGCTCTAGCCTGCGGCATGCCCCGCACGTGTCACCTCACTAGGCCCTCAGTGCCCTCACCATTCTCTCGGAGCAACCAGTGGACGGCCGACAATCATAATGGCAACCCGTGCGTTTCTCATGCTGATTTGCAGGATCCTCCTGAGGTCTACAGCGGGCGGCACCATGATCTCCCCCTCTTTCCCATGTGATCCGCTTGCGTGTTAAAAGGGGGGCTCCTGAGCATCGTGACTCGGGAGCTCTTACTGGCTCTCCAGCCCTCATCCCCTAGCCTTGACCATGGCATCGTGACCTGGCATACCAGCGGTGGCTAAGCTCGCTCGAGGGCTGGGACCTGAGGACGTAGAGCACGAAGGAGAGTGCGGGGAAGAAGGGGGAGGCTCGCACGGGCCTAACCTAGCTGCGCCACAGCTGCCGATGCACAAGTCTGGCGCAACGCAAGGGAACGACTCCAGATTACCGAGATAAGTTTCACGCTTGGAACAACTAATTGTTACGACGTGAAATTCTCACTTGATGCGGCCCTGTGGCGGCAACGTTGCCTTCCTTTCTTACCTCTCAGCGGCTACTTGCGTGCTAAAGGGGACCTCCTGAGCATCGTGTCTTAGGGGCTCTTACTGGACCTCGGGCCACTCACCTCCTGGCCTTGACCACGACGTCGCGACTTGGCATACCAGCGACGGCTGTAGGATACCTGGGGACCGGGACCTGTCAGCATAGAGCGCCAAGTCATCGCGAGGTTAGAAAGGGGGAACCAAGCCCGGGACAGGAAAAGCACTCGCACGATTTCATAATAAGGATAACATCAATAAAAGACATCGCAGACCCTTTACACTCCCCCGCGGGGTGTTTCTCGATTCCTCGCAGGGAACAAAAGAAAAGAACTTTGAGGAGCCCTAACTACACGCGCCTTCGAGGTCGACGCTGTCATCAACAATGGGCCATGGGAGACCGGCGCCAACCCCATCCAAATTAGCGGCAGCGGCGGCCCGATGCTGCCGCCTTGCTCCGGGCGCGACGAGAGATCGGGGGTGCGTAGTTGTCATCGCTCGTCTCCGGAGTATCGTAGAGTTCGGGAGAGTCGTCGTACTCCCAAGCGTTGCTGCTGCTGCCGGAGGAGCCGCTGGAGGAGCGGACGGCAGGCCCAGCCCCTGCTGCGTCGATGTCCTGACTGCCCCCTCCGGGGTAGCACTCCAGGCGGAGACCTTCTGCATCGAAGACCTAGAAGGACAACGTGGAGGCACCATCGTATTCAAAATGGACCACGAGGGCGCCCCCCGTTTGGCAGACCCGGGCAACCTCGCCCCAGCCTCGGGTCATGAAGATCTTGCCCGAGGGAACGACTTCAACCTCCACTTCGGTCGTCGGGGCGCCATAGTCGGTGTGCTGCAGCCAAAGCTCGAGAGGCCCCTTCGGCGGCATCTCAGTGGAGAAGAACGAAGGGAAGCAGATCCAGGTGCATGGAGGCATCGCCGCACGCAGCACGAGCTCGCGAGAGGAGTCCGCGGCATGGACTCCAGGGGCGACGGCGCGCGCCACCACGGCGCGTCGACCATGGCTGCGGCGTGGGCGGCACCGCTCGCTGCCTGTCGGTGTCAAAACCGGCGGATCTCGGGTAGGGGGTCCCGAACTGTGCGTCTAGGCGGATGGTAACAGGAGACAAGGGGCATGATGTTTTTACCCAGGTTCAGGCCCTCTCGATGGAGGTAAAACCCTACTCCTGCCTGATTAATATTGATGATATGGGTAGTACAAGAGTAGATCTACCACAAGATCAGAGAGGCTAAACCCTAGAAGCTAGCCTATGGTATGATTGTTGTTCGTCCTACGGACTAAAACCCTCCGGTTTATATAGGCACCGAGGAGGGTTAGTATTACACAGAGTCGGTTACAATGGTAGGAGATCTGCATATCCGTATCGCCAAGCTTGCCTTCCATGCCAAGGAAAGTCCCATCCGGACACGGGACGAAGTCTTCAATCTTGTATCTTCATAGTCCAGGAGTCCGGCCAAAGGTGATAGTTCGGCTATCCGGACACCCCCTAATCCAGGACTCCCTCAGTAGCCCCTGAACCAGGCTTCAATGACGACGAGTCCGTCGCGCATATTGTCTTCGGCATTGCAAGGCGGGTTCCTCCTCCAAATACTTCATAGAAGATTTTGAACACAAGGAAAGCGTCCGGCTCTGCAAAATAAGTTCCCCATACCACCGTAGAGAGAATAATATTTACACAAACTCATTCTACTAACGTATTCCGTGGCGTGAAATCACACCGCGGCCAAGCCTTTATTCGAATCGTTTTTACTGTCCCACCTCAGCGCGTTTAGCGAGGCGGCTTCCTTGGCACGTCTTGTCGAAGCAGAGATCGTGTCCCCTTATTCTGAGATTCTCATCAATACGGGCGTGGGTAACCCAATCGTGCCCGTTGGCACGTCTCCTCTATCGAAGGCGAGTCCCGAACGGTCACGGGGAAGGCTCTTGGTATTCAACCTCTTTATAAAGAGACCAAGGCTCCACTCCTTTCTTTCAATCTCAATCGAATCCGCCCCTTGCCTCGAGTTCCAACACCCAAAGCTCCAGATTCAGGCGCTTCGGACCTTCGATTATGTCCGGCTCCGACCTGCAAGGCTGGTGGATGCCTTCCTCCGTTATGGAAGAAGACATGCTAAAGCTAAGAGATGCCAGGTATCTAACGGGCGAAATTCCGCATAGGCTGCCTGCCCAAGGGCAGGTTATTCCCACTCCCAAGCCAGGTGAAAGCGTGGTGTTTGCGTCTCACTTTCTTCGGGGGCTAGGCTTCCAGACGGACCCCTTCGTGAGGGGGCTCATGTTTTATTATGGGTTGGAACTTCATGACTTGGATCCGGAGTCCATCCTCCACATCTCATCGTTCATTGTCGTATGCGAAGCCTTCCTCTGCATTACCCCTCACTTTGTATTGTGGCTCAAGACCTTCAAGGTGGAGCCGAAGATGATCAAGGGGCAGCAGGAAGAATGTGGAGGGGCTGTTATAAGCAAGAATGCTGATGCTCTATGGCCCGAGGGCTCTTTTCAAGAGGATCTCAGCCTATGGCAACAAGAGTGGTTTTACATCATAGTTCCCAGGGGCACCAAATGGGTGGCGCCACCTGCCTTTCGCTCGGGTCCTCCACCGCGGCTGGTGTCATGGGTCAATAAAGGACTTGACTGGGCCGTCCAAGGACGTGCCCCTGTTGCAGGGCCGCATTCAAGACCTCCTAGAGAGAGAAATCACTCTGGTCGTAGTAGCGCAGGTCATGTTGATTCGTCGCATCCTGCCCTGCAAACATCGCCCCCTCTGCCTATGGGAATTTAACCCAGAGGGACCATGAGCTCTCCAACATTCTATGGGCGTGACGCCCGTGGAGATGTACAAGCTTCTCTTCGGATCACAAGCGATGTGTCCGGACTCGACCGAGGACGCAGGTTTGAGCTGCAATCGCCCGGGTACTCAAGTAAGTAGCCCTGTACCCGGACACGCTATCTCATATTTATCAAGAACTTTCCCTTTAAAAGAGTTGTTCCTTGAACAAGAGTGGATAGCAAAAGCAAAGTTAATCTGGTGTCCGGCCCCCCTCCCTGAGACCACGCTGGATCCCGTGTTAACCTGGATGCTGGAGGTTGCGCCTTTGGAAGAAGGTGAAGGGGGGAACAAGGAAGCTACCGCCTCCGCAAAGGAGGCTGTCAGGAAAGGAGGGATCGAGAATCCCTCCATCCAAGGGAAGAAGAGGACCGCCTCTGAAGACCCGGAGACCATGGTCTCAAAGCGGGGGAAGAAATCTTTGTCAGAGGGTCCTGCGCCGAGGGATGCCTCGGCCGCATTGTGCCCTCAAGGGGATCAGCCCTCCATCGAGCCATAAGTAAAAAGGGGGGTTTATTTTAAAATAAAGGATATCCCTGCCCTGGTTCTAATGAAGATAACCGAAATTTTACCTTGTAGTTCGGATCTCAGCCCTTCTCAGCGGAGCTCATCTTCAGGGGATCTCCGTCCGGAGATGATAGAGAGCGAAATGCCTCCCCCCGCCGTACCATCTTGCAAGGTGGGCGACCCTGAGGTGTCGTCGCGGAGGGTTTCTCTGAGTCCCGGGGGGGCGGAAGGCAGTTGTATGTCCCCTCAAAGACCTCTGCGTCCGGCCTTCGAAAGAGGCCATCGGACGAGTCCGGCACCACCTGGTGTACGGTCGGAGGAGCTGAAGGATCTGCTCGGGCGAGCATCTATCTCAGAAGATCAGCGTGCGTTAATGGGTACGGTGAGTGAAAGGATTTCATCCGCTAAGAGAGGATTACACGAAGCCATCAGAAGTTTACTGACAGGCTTTGAGGTATGCAAAATGATGTACCTTCTGACAGTTCCGCATATAACATGCGCCCTGTGTAGATAGTAGCCCCTGAGGCTCGGTGTGTTGTCAAAAATGACAGCACGCCGAGGATCATAATCCCAGGTATAATATGTCGCCCTACCTATGTAGGTGGCGAAGGGTCCGGTGGCTAGCCGGACTGACCATTTTGCCGAACTGAAGCGGCAACTTGACGTGGCGGATGCCGACATTGCGCTTGTGAATAAGCGACTTGAAGAGTCACAAGGTATGCGATTTCTCCACGAACACCTGGTAAGGGAGCTTGATGCATGTGCCTTACAACATGTATGCTTGATGCAGATGGTGCCGCTGCCATGGAGAACCTTCG
Organism: Triticum aestivum; assembly: GCF_018294505.1. Classification (NCBI taxonomy): domain Eukaryota; kingdom Viridiplantae; phylum Streptophyta; class Magnoliopsida; order Poales; family Poaceae; genus Triticum; species Triticum aestivum. Next base: position 347,269,180 of record NC_057807.1, on the reverse strand, counting down.
GGCGGAGCTCGCCCAAGCCAAGGAGCAGGTCAGAAAGAGTGATGCAGCTGCCTTAAAGGCGGCCGAAGAGCTAAAAGCCGAACAGGCTGCTCACTGCCAAAGCAAGAAGGAAATGGCCGAGATGGCCGTGAAGTTAAAGAATGCTGCCGACCGCTGCAAGCTTCTTGAAAAAGAAGATCGAGTACTGCAAGAGGACCTGAAGAAGGCCACTACCGAAGCCAAGGATGCTCGCTCTGCGATGAGGGCTATGAAGGAGGAGCTGCGTCAGGCCGGAGATATCGCGGCTGGAAAGCCCTTTCTACTGCGGAGGAAATTCGTGGATCCTAAATATGCTTAGTTGGACCGGCTGTGGAGTGTGGAGGATGCTTATCTGGACCTGGCGGCAAGTGCCGCGGATGCGACCGAACACTTTCGAGATCAAAAGGATCATGAAATGGAAAAGGTTTTTTGGCCGCAATTCCATAATCCAGAGCGCCCACTTCCATGAACCGATCGCTTGGCCGAATGGGCGGAGCTAAATAGGTTATCCGGACTTGCCATGAAGGATGTCGTGAGTCTTTTGTGGCCGAAAAGGCCCGAGCCAAAGAGTTATTTTGGCTTGGTGCAGCAGTTCCTTGCTGCAGTGCCGCATAGCAATGCAATGAGGAGGTCGGCATGCATAGAGGGTGCGCGGATGGCTCTTGCCCGTGTCAAGACATACTGGGCGGAGATGAAGGCCACCGATGTTGCATCCCAAGATTCGTACGAAAGCCGAGTACCTGTCGAGCATTATTTTCAGGAAGTTCTGCAGGGCGCTCGTTTAATAGAGACGCAGTGCTCGAAGGATATTATGTTCGAATAACATGTTTTATTGTGAAACAATGTATCGATGGAATATAAGAGCTTTTTATACTTGTGCCTTTCAAGAATTAAAATACCTCCTGTGCGGCCGCTAATGTATATGTATATATAACCTGAAAGATGGCAGTCTTCGGCTTCAGCCCCCACGCATATAATGCGGGGATGTTTGCAAAAGGCGCATTTTCACACTTGATCCAATGTCTTGGTCCTATAAATGAGGTGGTAGCGCAGCAAACTAGGCAACCGTACTATAATACTTTATCAGTTTCACTTAGCCATAGGAGTTTGACAGTGGGGCTACGATATAGACCCTAGGGGCACCGCGCTCACCCGAATTCGGGGCGCGTATGTGCCTGACCAGGAAACGGTCCTTCGTCAATGCGGAGGAATCCTATAGATTCTGGCAGGTCATCGAGTGGTTGACCAGTCTCACGCTATATCATGACAGTCAGTTTTCAGCTTTCTCTACTGAGGTGCTCGCCTAGCCGAACCGGGGCACAATCACAGTAGTTCTCCTGGTGCCGCCTTAGCCGATAGAGCGGAACGTAAGGCAGCAAAACACAGGAGCCGGGCAAACCCAACATTTGACCAAAGACATGATTAGAAGCTGATGCATATAAGGCCTAACTCAAGACGCCGAACACTCCCTAAGGTATTCGGTCTTTAGGAAAACGGGCCAAACAACGCCCTTTGTAATAAGCCCCTGGTGTCCAGGTACGCGCGAAATTCTGACGTGGCCCATGCCAAAACGCCAGCCTCCTCCTCGGTGATAGAAAAAAACCGTGGGGTGTATATCAACAAGAGACAGTAAAAAAGGTTTACGCAGGGTATTAATCTGAAAAGAATCCTTGCAACGGGTCCCTAATGCACGCCTGCGCCTGTGTCTTCGTTGTGCCGTATCCTGGACGGGTGTAGCACGGTGTTCATCTGTAAAAGAGAGGAACTTAGTTGAAAAAGATCGTGCGAAAATGTACGTTATATTAAATAAACAAAGTACGATTCAAAAAATGAATGAGATTGAGCTTTATTGTCTCTTGTTGTACATGCGCGGAGCCCCTTGTGCAGGGGTATGCGGCTAGTAATCCCTTGTATGTTTACGCCGGACTCGTCTAACCGTGTCCGGGGTCTGAACGACCTGTTTAGGTGCTTTGATTAGTGAAGGTGGTTTAGTGTGTGGTTGTCAAGGCAGTCACACAATCTTCTGCGCTCGAGGAACAGTCGATATTTACCTTTAAGGAGATGATGCCTCGCGGACCGGGCATTTTAAGTGTAAGGGATGCATAATGCGGCATTGCGTTAAAGCGGGCGAAAGCTTCGCGTCCTAGTAGTGCTTGGTAGCTACTTGTAAATGGGGCGAGGTGGAAGGTTAACTTTTTGCGGCGGAAGTTGTCTGGTGAGCTGAACACAACTTCTAGCAGTAGAGAGCCTGTACAATGGGCAAATGGGCCTGGCATTACCCCTTGAAAGGAAGTATTGCTATGGCGAAGTTTGGTTGGGTCTATCCCCATTTTGCGGATTGTGTCCTGGTATAGCAGGTTTAGATCATTGCCGCCGTCCATTAGGACTTGTGTAAATTGGAGTCCGTCAATTATCGGATCTAATATCAAGGCAGTCCATGCTGCATTCCGGATACTTCTAGAGTAATCCTGATGGTCGAAAGTGATTGGGTTTAACAACCAGTGGCGGGACTCCTCTGGGATAGGCCGTATGGTGCGTACCTCTATGGGCACCGCTCTATTTTTCCCTTTTGTCACGCGAAGTGAGTTAACTGTTTTGACTTCTTGTGGGAAATTCTTTTGTTTTCTGGTGCTCTGCTTGTGGGGTTCGTCATCTTCCTCACTTCGTGTGTCGAGCCCCTTGTGTTCGGCGTTGAGTTTGCCGGACTGCTTGAAGACCCAACAATCTCTGTGGGTATGGTTTGCAGGCTTCCCGGGAGTACTATGGATTTGGCATATCTTGTCCAAGATTTTATTTAAGTTAGATAGCTTGTCCCTATTATCCTTAAGGGGCAGTTTTTTATGATTCTGCCGAGAGCTTTTGAATCCAGCGTTGACTGACGTGCTCTTCGGGCTGTTTCCCTTGGTCCGGCGCTGGTCCTTGCTGCGTCGCGGTTTCCCGTTTCCATCCCTGATTTCGGATGTACTTGCGTCGCTGGTACTGCATCTTGCCAGCCAGCTATCCTCTCCCGCGCAAAAGCAGGTCATGAGGCTTGTTAATGCGGCCATTGTTCTTGGCTTTTCTTGGCCGAGGTGTCTGGCGAGCCATTCATCTCGGACGTTGTGTTTGAAAGCTGCTAAGGCTTCGGCGTCCGGACAGTCGACTATTTGGTTCTTTTTAGTAAGGAATCTATTCCAGAATTTTCGGGCTGACTCTCCGGGTTGTTGAGTTATGTCACTTAAATCATGTGCATCCGGAGGTCGGACATAGGTCCCTTGAAAATTTGCCCGAAAAGAATCCTCGAGCTCTTCCCAACTTCCAATGGTGTTTTCAGGGAGGCTTTTGAGCCACTGCCGGGCTGGCCCTTTGAGCTTGAGGGGTAAATATTTTATGGCGTGGAGGTCATCTCCTCTAGCCATGTGTATGTGGAGTATGTAATCCTCAATCCAGACTCCAGGGTCTGTTGTTCCGTCGTATGCCTCTATGTTTACGGGCTTGAATCCCGCTGGAAATTCATAATCCAGAACCTCATCGGTGAAACATAGGGGGTGTGCGGCACCCCTATATTTAGGTGTACCGTAATATTCGGATACTTGATGTGTTGCATTGCTTACTAGAGCTTGCTTTCTTGGCCCGTAGATAGATCTAACTGGGCCATCTTTCTGATGTGAATCCGTGTGCGGATCGCGTGCTGGCTTGTGTGCGGCGCCGTTTGCCGCTCTATGTTTACCATGGGGTCGTATATCCGACCGGGTGGTCTCCCTGTTCTTTGATTGTGGGGGCTCTACGGCCTCCTCATTAAATTCAGGCAGTAGTTTTTGCTTTGGGTAGCTCTTTGTTCGGCGACTATCGCCGTATTTATCTGCGGTGTTGAGTACTTTGCTCCATCTGATTCTGAGCGCATCTTTCGCTGTTTTGAGCTTCCGCTTTGGCTTTTTCAGGCTACGCGCAGTGGCGACGAGCCTTTTGTGGAGGTTCTTCTGCTCCAACAACTTGTCCAGCGTGAGATCGTCCGGACTGTTATCTTCGCCGGGGATGGATTGTTTATCCATATTGTCCTGTTCGGACGGTTGCTCGATAGCATGTTTGTCGTCCATTGGTTCGCCCTGCTCTATGGCTGGGTCTGTGTGGCTGCTATCTTTGTCGAGGCGGGATTTTGAGCGGCACTTACGTCGCAGTTTTGACTGCTTTTCGAGGGAATTATCCCTTGTGGCGTCCCATTGTTCCTCGTCGTCGCTTCCTTTAGGTGTGTCCACCATGTATACATCATGAGTTGAGGTGGCTGTCCAGTGCCTTATAGGTGTTGGTTCATGCTTATCTCCTACATCGTCGTCCATACCGTCGATGTCTTCGGAGTCTAAGTCGAGAACGTTGTTTAAACTTTCGAAGGTGGCTACGAAGTGGGTGGTGGGTGGGCTTCGAATTTCTTTGTCGTCTGCATCCCAACCTCGCTGACCATAATCCGGCCAGGGCTCTCCTGATAAAGAGAGAGACTTTAGTAAATTCAGGATGTCGCTAAAGGGCGAGTGCTAAAAGATGTCCGCGGTGGTGAACTCCATGATCGGCGCCCAATCGGATTCGATTGGCAAGAGAGCGGAAGGTTCGGAGTCCGGAGAGGAGTCCGGCACCTCGGATTCACTTGCTTCGCAAGGGACAGGGTTGGTGTTCGGCTCAATCGCTGTAGAGATAGCAGCCCCCAAGGCGGTGTCCAGCCGCCTGTCCTCGATCGGCGCAGTCGGCTCCGAGCTAAGGGTCGGAGCGGACACTTGTGTGGCCTCCAGGGCACTGTCCGGCGGCAGAGCTAGATCATGCCCATCATGACAGTGCGGCGCGCTTGGCTGTCGCTCGAACCCGTCAAAGATCAAGTCTCCGCGGACGTCAGCCGTGTAGTTCAAACTTCCAAATCTGACCTGATGGCCAGGGGCGTAGCTTTCAATCTACTCCAGATGGCCAAGGGAATTGGCCCGCAGTGCAAAGCCGCCGAATACGAAGATCTGTCCGGGAAGAAAAGTCTCACCTTGGACCGCATCGTTGTTGATGATCGGAGGAGCCATCGGTCCTAAAGATGACGACACAGAGGAAGTCTCTATGAAAGCACCAATGTCAGTGTCAAAACCGGCGGATCTCGGGTAGGGGTCCCGAACTGTGCGTCTAGGCGGATGGTAACAGGAGACAAGGGACACGATGTTTTTACCCAGGTTCGGGCCCTCTCGATGGAGGTAAAACCTTACTCCTGCTTGATTAATATTGATGATATGGGTAGTACAAGAGTAGATCTACCACGAGATCAGAGAGGCTAAACCCAAGAAGCTATCCTATGTTATGATTGTTGTTCGTCCTACGGACTAAAACCCTCCAGTTTATATAGGCGCCGAGGAGGGTTAGGGTTACACAGAGTCGGTTACAATGGTAGGAGATCTGCATATCCGTATCGCCAATCTTGCCTTCCATGCCAAGGAAAGTCCCATCCAGACACGGGACGAAGTCTTCAATCTTGTATCTTCATAGTCCAGGAGTCCGGCCAAAGGTGATAGTTCGGCTATCCCGACACCCCCTAATCCAAGACTCCCTTACTGCCCCTTCCTCCTGAGCCCTCGGCTTGGGCGTACTGGGGTAGTGGGTTCCCTGGAGGTGGCCGCTCGCACCAAGGCCTCGTCATCTCCCGCCTCACGACCTCGCCACAGCGGTGGACCAGCCTCTTCTTCGGCGGTAGCGAATCGGGTCCATCCCGGGGAGCCTTCCCCCTCTCTTCGGCCGAGAATCTATGGATCGGCACCATTAGTGTGAAGACTGGAGGTGCAACATGGAAGAAGAAGCAGGTGGAGCAGGAAGACATGGGCGACGAGGGCTCTCACCCCTTCTCATTTATAGCCCAAGGGAGGCCAACCGTCGACCTCCATGATTGCAGGTAATGATAACCCTTTTCACATGTAGCAGGGACTTGTCATGTCGGGCAGTTGCCGAGGCAGCATTGGGAAGCGGAGATGCCCATGTCCAATCAGTCGCCATGCATCGACCAAAGCCGCAGGCTATTGGGTCCCGCAACACTCTGCACTTGCCCTTTGGCTTCGCCGCTAAGCCAAGTCTGAGCGCGCCTTGGGCCCGGGGGCTACTATCGGCGTTCTGGGAATGGGGGTCCCCAGACTTGCCTGCCTGCGGCCCATGGCGTGGCTCCACCAGTGGCCTAGTACGGCCTGTCTTTGTCGGCCATCACTCAAGACCCTCGCGAGGGGGCAAGCCTCGCGAGGCGGACGACACAAGGCCTCCTTAGGAGCGGCCTCACCAGGGAGGCTCGTGAGGGGGCGGAGAGATCAAGGCAAGGGGTACCTCGTGAGGTTCCCGTGACGCAAGCCATGATGACCAAGGCCAGGCGGGCACCAGGCGGGCGCCAGCGCGCAGTGTCCTCGTTTCCCCTTTGGTGCTAAGGGGGGCAAGCACAGGTGTGGAGTACCGAGGCATCAGGCAAAGGTTTCCATATCGGTGCAACAAGACCAAGACCAGTAGGACGGCAGGATGGAGGTCATCGTGGAGCCCAAGACGGCATCACCAACAGCGCCTTTGACACGCGAAGACCACCTTTAGTCAGGATAGCTTGTACTAGTTGTCCCCTTTCAAATTGGCCGTTGTTGGATCCCTTCCTACTCAATATTTGGGGAGAGGATCAGGGCCTCTATAAATAGGACTAGCCACCACAGTAGAACGGATTTGAAACAGACTCAGTTCATCCTCGCACCCACCACGCACAAGAACACCTCTCCTCAGGAGGTTGTTCTTCCCTTGTACTGTTCATCATCAGCCCAAGAGGCAATCCACCACCACCACACTGGAGTAGGGTATTACACCATGACGGTGGCTCGAACCAGTATAAACCTTATATCTCTTGTGTCGTGAGTTCATCGAGCTAAGCTTAGAGATCGCGGCGAGGTTGAGGGCGTGATTCGGTAGGGGGGAATCTTCGTGCGCACCCCAGTGTTCGAACCTCAAGGTTTTTGCTGGAACCCTAAATCCGACATGATCCTTAGTACCGAACATACGACACCTCCACGATCTACACAAGTTCAGCTCGGCAACGTCCCGCGAACTCACGATCCAGTAGAGCTTCGAGGGAGAGCTTCGTTAGCACGACAGCGTGATGACGGTGATGATGAAGCTACCGGTGCAGGGCTTCGCCTAAGCACTACGACGATATGACCGAGGTGAATTATGGTGGAGGGGGGCATCGCACACGGCTAAAAGATCAATGATCAACTTGTGTGTACTAGGGTGCCCCCTGCCCCCGTATATAAAGGAGCAAGGGGGAGGCCGGCCGGCCCCTTGAGGGCACACCAAGAGGAGGAGTCCTCCTAGTGGGAGTAGGACTCCTCTTTCCTAGTCCCACTAGGAGGGGGAAGGAAGGTGTGGGAGAGGGGGAAGGAAAGGGGGGCGCCCCCCCCCCTTCCTTGTCCTATTCGGACTCAAGGGGAGGAGGGTGCTGCCTGTCCTGGCCGACCCCTCTCTCTCTCCACTAGGGCTCATCAAGGCCCATTAGTCCCCGGGGGGGTTCCGGCAACCCTTCGGCACTCCCGGAACACTTCCGATGTCCGAATATAGCCGTCCAATATATCGATCTTTATGTCTCATCTGGGACTCCGAACAACCTTCGGTACATCAAATCACATAAACTCATAATACTGATCATCACTGAATGTTAAGCGTGCGGACCCTACGGGTTCGAGAACTATGTAGACATGACCGAGACATGTCTCCGGTCAATAACCAAAAGCAGAACCTGGATGCTCATATTGGTTCCTACATATTCTACCAAGATCTTTATCGGTCAAACCGCATAACAACATACATTGTTCCCTTTGTCATCGGTATGTTACTTGCCCGAGATTCGATCATCGGTATCTCAATACCTAGTTCAATCTCGTTACAGGCAAGTCTCTTTACTCGTTCCGTAATGCATCATCCGGCAACTAACTCATTAATCACATTGCTTGCAAGGCTTATAGTGATGTGCACTACCGAGAGGTCCCAGAGAAACCTCTCCGACAATCAGAGTGACAAATCCTAATCTCGATCTATGCCAACTCAAATAGTACCATCAGAGCCACCTGTAGAGCACCTTTATAATCACCCAGTTACGTTGTGACGTTTGGTAGCACACAAAGTGTTCCTCCGGTATTCGGGAGTTGCATAATCTCATAGTCATCGGAACATGTATAAGTCATGAAGAAAGCAATAACAATATACTAAACGATCAAGTGCTAAGGCTAACGGAATGTGTCAAGTCAATCACATCATTCTCTAATGATGTGATCCCGTTAATCAAATGACAACTCATGTGTATGGCTAGGAAACTTAATCATCTTTGATTCAACGAGCTAGTCAAGTAGAGGTATACAAGTGACACTCTGTTTGTCTATCTTTTCACACATGTACTAAGTTTCCGGTTAATACAATTCTAGAATGAATAATAAACATTTATCATGATATAAGGAAATATAAATAACAAATTTATTATTGCCTCTAGGGCATATTTCCTTCAAGCAGTTGTTCTATCATACCCGAAGGAATTTCATATTCAATATTTTTAGTAGGTGCATTAGGTTGAGGGGCAATTAATTGTGGTTCCGGACGAGGTGAAGATACCCCGAACAGACCCCTCAAAGGATTGTTTTCCATAGTAGCAAGTGATAATAAATTTCAGCACAATATATAAATGTTTCCTTACCAAATTCCACTTACCAAAGGCGCTTCACTCCCCGGCAATGGCGCCAGAAAATAGCCTTGATGACCCACAAGTATAGGGGTTTAATTTTAGCTCTTTTAGATAAGTAAGAGTGTCGAACCCAATGAGGAGCAGAAGGAAATGACAAGTAGTTTTCAGTAAGGTAATGTCTGCAGGTGCTGAATTGTAAGTAGCGGAGTAGTTTGATAGCGAGATAATTTGTAACGAGCAAGTAATGGTAATTGTAACAAGTATGCAGCAAGGTATCCCAATCCTTTTGAGGCAAAGGACAGGCCAAAATGGTCTCTTATGATAAGCAAAGTGTTCTTGAGGGTGCACAGGAATTTCATCTAGTCACTTTCATCATGTTGGTTTGAGTCGTGTTCGCTACTTAGATAATTTGATATGTGGGTGGACCGGTGCTTAGGTGCTATTCTTACTTGAACAAACCTCCTACTTATGATTAACCCTTCCGCAAGCATCCGCAACTACGAGAAAAGTATTAAGAATAAATTCTAACCATAGCATTAAACTTTTGGGTCCAATCGATCCCTTACAGAATAGCGCATAAACTGGGGTTTAACCTTCTATCACTCTCGCAACCCACCATCTATTTACTACTCCACAATGCATTCCCTTATGTCCAAATATGGTGAAGTGTCATGTAGTCGACGTTCACACGACACCACTAAGGGAATCACAACATACATACCATCAAACACTACAAAAAATACACTTCCGTGATGATACGTGTTTGTCACAGTGGGTCGCATTTTTTGTCATGCATGTACATCCATGACGATTTTATGAAAAAAATCAAGATAGTCATACCCGTGCTATCATAGAAGTGTTCCATGACATTACCAAAATTATCATCACGGAAGTGTCCACTTCCATGATGATAAATCGCGCGTCACAGAAGTGCTTTCGTCAAGGGTGACCAACACGTGGCATCCACCGTAACGGAACGCCGTTAAGCTATTGGGTCCGGCTTTGGATCCGATAACCCGTTAACAGCCCCGACCAATGGGGATTTTCCACGTGTAAAATCATCATTGGCTAGAGCAAACATGTGTCAGCTCACCGTTGGGACAGATGTCATCCACTCATTGGACCGAAGGCGCCTATGATACGACAACACATGGCATGGCCCAACAGAGGCCCATTCCTATGAAAAGGCCAGCCCGTTTGACTTGGCCAGAAGGTGGCAGGCCGGCCCACGGAAAGCATGTTAACGGCCTGTTTGCATATAGCCCATTTAGAGCCCGCTAACCCAGGGGCCGTTACGACCTCTCCGAATTAGGCCCAGTAGTATCATCAGGGCCGTCCAATATGATTCCAGCCCATTTTAACTTCCGGCCCATGTGTGGCCCATGACTTCTTTCGGCCCATATGAGGCCCTTTGTAACTCTTGGCCCATTAACGACCCGTGGTGAAACTGGCCCATAATGAACAGTGTATCACTTTATACCCATTAATGGCCCGTTATTCCATTGGGCCGTTTCTAGCCCAAGTTATCTTTTGACCTTCAAAGGTCCCATTGATTCTTGGGCTCATTTGCAGCATTCGGTTACATACGGCCTGTTGCTGTCATTTTCTGCTTGTGGGCCAAATTTAGCCCATCATTACAGTCGGCCCGTTTGTGGACCGTTAATACGTTGGGCCGTTTTCATGTCAAAAAAACCCGTTGGGCTGTTTTCATAGAGTTATCAAATACGGCCTATTAACGGCCCGTTATGGTCCACGGATAGTACGACCCATGATTGGCGAAATGATGATACGCCCCATAGAAGGCCCATGGATCCTACGGCCCGTATGAGGCCCATGGATCATACGGCCCGTAGAGGCCCCATGGATTGTACGGCCCGTAGAAGGCCCATGGACCCTACGACCCGTAGAAGGCCCATGAATCCTAAGGCCCGTATAGAAGGCCAATGGATCCTACGGCCCGTATAGAAGGCAAATGGATCCTACGGCCGAAGAAGGCCCATGGATCATACGGCCTGCAGGAGGCCCATGGTTACAACAGTCCGTGTGTTGCCATGATTATTTTGGCCTAGTTACCAAAAACAGGCTATTGTGGCCACTAGAAAAACACAGAAAAAGAACTACAGTGACTACAAGCAAACAACTAAACAAGACAATAAGGAAATAAATAAGCAAGCAATTAACACTAGCCTATTACCGCTATTACACATATTACATCCACTGGGCATCAAAGTTCGCCACCAGTGCAAATATAGGAAACAAAGCAGCATATTACATACATTGGCCGTCAAAATTGGCCACCAGTGCAAATAAACGCGGAAGCAAAACAAGAGCATAACTTAAACAACTTCAGAAGAGCTCAAGAAACGTTATCCTGGGTATCCACCATGCTAGCAATAAGCTTAGCAAGCTTATTAGCTTTGTCCTGTTTGGCGCTAAAATCCTCCAACGCTTGCTGTTGCACCAGAAAATATGCATCTCAATGCTCCAGGGACTTCTGCAGTCCTTCCGCTTCTTGTCGCAGCATAGCTGATCGATGTCTTTTAGCTTGTAGTTGAGACTCAAGAAACCGAACTGATTCAGATAGTGAGTTTGAATAGCTTGTGCAAGCGGTAGTGGCAAGTAACTCGAACACTAAACCAAGACAGGACTTTGGGGTTGTCTAGCTGTCTTCAATATAGTCTTCCTTAGTTGTTTTATCAGCTTTGTTGGAGACCAACAAGGATGTGTCACTATCCTGAACCTTATCTGCATTACTTCCTTTACCATTGCTTAATAAGGCACTCTTCCCCAATATTCTGTCAGCATTCTAAAAGAAGAAACAAGCAGACACATAACAAGTTTAGCATGTACTAGTATATGAAACTCATTTCAGTGAACCAGTTCATTAGTAAGGTGGACATGATTAAACTACCAAGTCTTCTATTGCCAAGTACTAGTACGTAATAAAAGCATCAAACAAACATATATATATATATATATATATATATGTCCTATGGTCACTACATTGTCTTGCCAAATCAAAATAAAGACACGGTTCAAATCATATCAGTTCAAGAGAAAGCAGCAGTGAAAGAATACAAAGCGTGGGAAACTACATGGCACAACAAGATTTCAGATGGGTACCACGGGTCTACATGTACAACAACACTATTGGCTCTGTTGTGATGCTAGTAGTGTGCATGATATGAAAGTCAACTGTATACACAATTGAAATTGAAATCAACAGAGCTATTGATAAGAGCGAACCTGTTAAAGAAACAAGCCTGAACATGCCTGCTGTGCCATTGCAGTTTCGATTGGATCCTTCAATTTAAAAATAAGTTTGTATGAGTAAATACAGTGATACAAGAGCAAAGCAATCATAGTTAAAAAGGCGCGCCTAAGCGAGCGCTTAAGCGCGCCTAGGCTCTAGGCATTGGCAAAACGCATTGCGCATAACTACGCTTAATCTGTGCATAACTGCACATGAGCATGCGCTTTGGTCAGTAAAGCGCAAGGCGGTGGCAAAATGCACAATTAATGCCTAACTCTTTTTTGAACTATGATAGCAATGGAATCTTAAATTAGAACAATTGTTCTTCAGGTTTAGGCACTTGTTCTACATGAACAGAGTACAATAAGACGCAAGAATATAATACTTAAAAATAGAAAATGAGCTCATAGACCTTACCACATTCTTGGTTTGGGACCAGTACAGAGCAAGGCGTTCCCAGTCATCGTCCAGTAAATGTGTCTCAGGAGAACGTAAGGGAATTTGATGAGTTTCTTTGCCGGTGAAGTACGTTTTCTTCAGGTAATTCCGATACTGCCACCAAGCATTCTTGAAGATAGAAGAGGTATTAGCACAGGTTACCTCATCCTAAGTTTCCAAATCGGTCTTTCTCCATAGAGAAAAATGGGAAAAATTGATGTATTATAACCATCATGGAGGTAGGATGTATGGGACGAAGCAAAGTAATTGCCATGATTAACATTACTTACACATAACTCTTGGACAAACACCTGCAACTGGCATTTTCCTTCATCTTGAGTATAATATTTCCAAGATGGGAAGATATGCACATACGATTTAACAACATCAAATGCGATAGATGCTAAACTATGACTAGCTGGTTGTGCTTCCTCCACGGGAATAGGCGTACTAACTGGTGGAGTTGGGGTTCGCCGTGATAGTACTGGCCCTTTGGGCACTGGAGCTGCCTTACAAACAACTCTTGTTTGGGAGCTCTGTGGTGAGATGGTGCTGTGTCAACAGGAACTGGGTTACTATTGGCTGGGGTTAGATTGGGTGAAGCTGGTTCTCTGTCCATCGCAGTAGGGGTACAATCTGTGAGAGTTTGGGTTATGTGTGGTAGGGCTGGTTCTTGTGCATGTACAACTGGGGTGCAATCTCCACCAAGAGGTAGCACTGTTTTATTTGAAGACCGTGTTTTTAGTCCGCTAGATACTGGCATCACCCGCTCCAATTCAAATGGCTGATAAACAGGAAACATAGTTGAATGTACAGACATTGTATGAGAGACAGATGCAATAGATAGTGTGGAAAAAAGAGGGCATGAAATAGTTGACATGTATATTATTTAACTAAAACAGATAGCATGATATAATTTCACATATATGATGTCTACCTAAACTGGATAACATAGCATAACATAATTCAAAGATATGATGAATAACTAAACAGGATCACATGACATGATTCACCTACATGTTATCTAAGTAATCAGGATCGCATCATTTAATTCACATATGTGATTTATATGCTAAACAGAGGGCATTTGATATGATGTCTGAACTAAGAACATGGTGTTGAATATTGTGTATATGATGTCTAAACTATGCAATGCAAGACACCATATGCATGATATGAGCAGTATAATCGTGCTAAGTTAGAGCATACACCTCAGTGGGGGAATAGGATTGGTCATCTATCTCTGAATCCATATCTAAGGAGATATCGGGACCCAACAAGAGATCTGCTTCGACAGGTAGCACTATCTGCTCTAAAGGCCTTGTTTTCACTCCAGATTTTCCCATCTCCTACCCAAATGGCTGATTCACAGGAAGAGTAGTTTAATGTACCAACATTGTCGACAAATGGAAATGTAATGAAGAAAAAGATGGGCAAGATATCATTCAAATATATGATGCCTAGTTAAATAGGATGGCATTGCACATTTCACATATCTTATGGCTGGCTAAAAGACATGAGACTGCATAATTCCCATATATGATATAGAAACTAAACATGTGGCATTACAGAACATGTCTAAACTAAGCAGATGACATATATGATGTCAAAAGTAGGAACTGCAACGCAACATATGCATGATATGACTAACATCATCATGCCAAGGTAGGGCAAACACCTTCGGGGGTAAATAGGAGTGGTCAGCAGCGTCTAAATCCGCCTCAGAACAGATATCTTCCTCTGGATTACAATCTGGAGAGGGGTGGGGAGGGTTTTCCATTGAACCCACCATGGAGCGATGTCTGCATGACATTGTATTGCCGCGCAAAACTCTTCTCTTTTTCTCTACATGTTCAGCATGACTGTGTACAATATCTGACATGCATACAAAAAAAATATGGTGAGATTATGTAAGGAGAGCATGGAGAAATTTAGAGTGATGGTAACAACCAGTGGATGGATCCAAAAATAATGATAACAGGCTGATGATTGCTTTAATTTAATAAAAAGACAGATGATGATTGCTTTACTATTTGTTTGCCACCCAAGATGAACAACATAGGCATACCCTAGGTGAACCAGATATTAGACATACATACTATTCATTGCTGCCTCGATATGTTCCCCACAACTAATTTAGAACTCAAGTTTGAACATTAATTTGGACCTGACTTGGGAGTCCAAGAGCTGAACAGGATGATAAAGTAGCAGGTAAGTTTAAGCAATGCATAACATAAGCAGAAACAAAAGAGTGCGACCTCTCTTGTGGACCCGTGTACTCCTCAGGTTCATCTACTGAGTCGATGATGGTGATGCCGTTGCGGTGGGTGCCAGCGGCAGGGAAGGAGATCTGAGGCGGTGAAAGACGGTCAGGAGTCATGATGTCTGGTTTGGTGGATGCTTCTATCGATGGAGCAGCTCAGGTGAGGTGGACGACGTCGTGGCAGGAGCAGGACAAACCACACAAAGTTCCCTTCGACACCTACCTATAACTGAAGTAATTCTATAAGGGCTCATTTCGCTTGCATGATTCTAAAAACGTAGGGATAGGAAAAACACCAGAATAGGATAGGAATGCACATGGTAAACAGAGCATTTGTAAACACATGATTTCTGTCAACTTGGGTGTTTGGTTTACAGGAATTGGAAGAGCAGACGAATGCAAAGAAACATGGCCAAAATAAAGTGAAACCATATGAAAGCGTGTACAGTTAGAATGTTATTCTGCCACTAATGCACTTGGTCTTGTTTTCATGCATAGGATTTTGAAAAGTAGGTCCAGGTGGATGTTTTGCTTCATTCCTTTCAACAAAATGCATGAATAATTGAATAGTAGAGTGCCATTGGAAAATTCCCTATTGCTATGTTTTTCCATTGAACCAAAATAGCCCTAATGGATCGACGTGAATGTATAGTAATAAGTGATGCAACAAGTGTACAACCTCTTTGCCGTAGCCGTGTCGACCTCGGCATCATTGGGTTGGTCGTTGAAGCAGTTGAGGTAGAGGTGGTTGTCGACAGTGTGGAGGAAGATCTGAGGAATCTGTAGACGGCGTCCAGGGTACTACTCTGTTGTGATGGATCATTCTGTCGTTGGAGCAGCTTCGATGAGTCATAAGACGTCAAGGCTGAAGCAGCACAAGACAAACATCGTCAATCTCAAGTGGGATTCTAATAGCATCTCCAATAGATGACGTAATATAGATGTAAAATTTACATCACCAAAAACCACCTGACTACAACAGATGAGGTAAAAACTGTTGACTCTGAACTTAACTGTCGAAACTGAAATTTACTGTGGAATCTGAATGCTACTGTCAAAACTGAATGCAATGGTGGCAGAGAAGCACTTGACATGTAGTTTAGGGAGGGCCTGTAGTTTCATCTTCAACCTGCACCCCCCTGAGCCGCCAGCCACCACCGGCCGAACCGCCGACCCCAACTCCGCCTCGCCGCCCCGAAACAACTCCCCACCGCCGCCCCGGCCAGCCCTCTAGGCCCCCCGTCCCCCCACCCTGAACCCTAACATAGATAGTGGGGTATCTCTCCGGCGACCCCCCATCCCCGCTGCGGGTGGTTCTTCCTTAAATCCGGCAAGCCCCCCCAACCCCTGAAAATCGACTGACCCAAAAGTTGATTCAGTCAACTGAAGTGTGGCTAAATCCGAGCAGAGCAGCAGCACGAGCAAGGGGGAGAGCAGCAGCAGCAGTTGGGCGAGCGAGCGGTCGAGCGAGAGCCGGAACAGCAGCAGCATCGCGAGCGAGCGAGTGAGAGCCGGAGTAGCAGCAACAAATCCGGTTGGTATGGCCGCCGCCGCCGAAGGGGCCTCGCACTGGGGGAGAGCCGCCATGGAGAAGTCGCCCGCGGCACCGGCTTAAAGGTAGCCGCTCCATGGGGGTGCGAGATGGAGCACCGTCGTCGACGGGAGGTCGAGTTAAGGAGAAGGTGCGATGTGATGAGTGTACAACCTCTTTGGTGGCGCCGAGTAGGCCTTGGCTTCATACGAGGAGTCGGTGAGGATGATGCGGTTCCGGTGGAGCAAGTTAAGGCGGCGTTGTAGGGATGGAGCAGCCGCGATAGATGAGGCGATCATCGAAGCAGCTCCTTGGAGGTGGAGGACGGGGCGCCTGAACCGGCGGGACGACGAGATGGAGGACGGATCCTCATCCGGGGAAGTGGACGAGGGACATTGAGCTGTTGCGGTGGACAACATCGTCGGGGAAGAGGCTCCGGCTGGGCAGCAGTGAGGTGGCGGATGGAGGAGGGTGGGGTTTCGCGGCTGGAGCGGAGAGGTTATGGCGGCCCGGGATTTCCAATGGCGAAAAGGGGGCGATGGGTGGGGGTGAAGCATGACTTAGGGACGCGCTTGTCCAAAATGTAGGGTGTGTTACAAAAGTACCCCCCACCGATTTGAACTAGCGGCCCTTTTGGCTCAGGGTTAGAAGGGGGATTTCACGTGTCGGGATTTGGCAGCTGGAGGGAATTTTCGTGTGTGTTGTAATTTCGGGATAGCAAGGCACGGGTTGTGAAGGCGCCAGTTTTCGGAGCATGATATCTGAATTTTCGGGATATAATAAGACGTGGGTTGAATTTTAGGGACAAGCCTAACGTGTAGTATTATTGTACTTGTACGTACCAAATCAATTCACACTTCCCTCAACCAAAAAGAAAACAAAAAAAAATAAAACTATTCACACCACAAAAAGAGAGAGTCTTGCCCCGTTTTACTATACAAATGCTATTCAAAGCACACCGTTATAGGGCCTAATGCGTTTTTTGATGCTAACTTTGACCAAATATTAGAGCAATAATATATGACATGCAACTTACACAAAGCACACCGTTAAATTCGTCTGTGAAAGGTTCTTTCAATGATATTTTCACATTGTGCATGTCATGTACTATTAATCTTGTCAATAGTCAAAGGCGGTCTTAAAAATCTCATTACGCCCTATACAGATGGAAGGAGGGAGTATGAATCCATGTTATGTCCGATTAAATTTTTTCGCTTGCTGTATAATGCATGTAACCTACTCATACCAACATTTTAGTGCATTCCAAATGTCTATACTACTGCTGGAATTCAAACTAAATTTGAATTCGTTTCTCTATTTCAATAAGAATCTACAATCATGATTGTTGCCAACTTCAACCATCATTCTTGTATTACCTTAATAACACACCACATGATTACTATAGAGATAGATATGAACTATGTGTACTACATGAACTCGAATTGTATTTTTTGAATACACTTGATGTTGATTCCAAATAATAGTACATTTGATGTACTAACTATATTGTCGGCGTTCTGGGAACAGGGGTCCCCAGACTTGCCTACTTGCGGCCTGCGGCGTGGCTCAAAAGGGGGCCTAGCACAGCCCATCTTCCTCAACACAAGCTCAAGACCCTCGCGAGGGGCCAAGCCTCACGGGGCGGACGACAGGGAGCTTCCTTAGGCACGGCCTCCTCAGGCTGGCTCACGAGGAGGCGGAGAGTTCAAGGCAGGGTACCTCGCGAGGTGCCCATGACGCAAGCCATGACGACCAAGGGCGCTAGTCAGCGCAGTGTCCTCCTTTCCTCTTTGGTGCAAAGGGAGCAAGCGCAGGCGAGAGCATCAAGCAAAGGCATCCATTTTGGTGCAACAAGACCAAGACCAGCCCAACGACAGGGAGGAAGTCATTGTGGAGCCCAAGCAAGTGTCACCACCAGAGCCTTTGGCAGGCGAGGACCAACTTTAGTCAGGATAGGTGTACCCTCTGTTCCCCTTCAAAATGGCCAATTGTTGGCGCCCTTCCCCTCAATATTTGGGAAGAGGCCTAGGGCCTTTGCCTATAAATAGGACTAGCCACCCCCAGGGTAGAGGCATCTAAAAAAGGGGATCTCCACCAAGGAACTAGTAGAGAGAGCGACTGAACTCCTCCTAGCAGTTCGTCGCACCAGCCAAGAACAGACCCTCGCGAGGCTGTTCCTCCTTGTATTGTTCATCATCAGCCCGAGAGGCCATCCACCACACCACACACTGGAGTAGGGTATTACACCACAATGGTGGACTGAACTAGTATAAACCCTGTGTCTTTGTGTTGATTCTTTCGTATTTTAGATCCTAGCGATTCGGCGAGGAGCAGGTAGATAGAGGGCGTAATCTCCGCGCGCACGCTAGTGTTCGAACCTTAAGGGTCTGCCGGAACCTGAAATCCGACATTTAGCGCACCAGGTAGGGGTGCACGAGGATCCACCTTCTGCCACCTTGCATCCCGTCGCACCATCGTCACCTTGGCCCGCGCACGCAGAGCCGCTCGCCCCGGGCGACCCCATGCCCCAGGCAGCTCGCGGTCCGTAGGGCGCTGCAGGCCGTGGGCGGCGCGGACAGGCCCCGAAAGCTCTCACACCGCGGCAGACGCGGTCGGCAGCAAGGGCCTCCAACCACGCCGCGGCCATGCCGCGGCCACGACGCCGTACACCCGCCGGGAGCAGGCGAACTCAAGGGCCGCGCTCACGGTGGCCCGAGAGCTGCTGCAGTGCATGCTGATGGAAGGTGGTCGTGACATGCTGCTAGAGCGGGTAGCAGAGCTCCTGGGCTTCGCCGCCTCGGGGGCTCACCCCTTCTGCACCCAGCTCCCGCCTCAGGCCTAGGGCGACCCGCGCGGGGGCACGACGCGCACCCGCGGGCTCCAAGGCTACTCCGACACCGGTGAAGCTGTCGGCACTGGCCCGGCGGCAGCACAGACTCCGCCCCCCGCTAGCGAAGGACTCGTCGTGACCCGTGGCCCCAGTGGGCCGCCGTGCTACCACCCCCAGGAAGGCACACCAAGCAGAGCTGCATGGCATGCGGAGCCCTATGGTGCAGCCTTCGGGATGACGACCCCTGAAGAGTACGTACCCCACATGATGGATCAAGGGCACCCGTGTGAAGGCGAGCAAGGCTCACTCCTCATCCCGAGCTAGGGGGACGAGGCGCCAGAAGTTGAGCTCTTCCAGGAACCCAGGGACGGCCCCACCGGCCACGCTGGAAGCGACGATTATCGGGTACCACTAATCCCTCAGGGGCAGGCATACACTAACCATGGGTCACAGGAGGTGCAGGTCGCCACGGCGAGCAGCTGCCCCACTCCCGCGGCCTCTTACCCCTCAGGAGGAGGGCATCGGGGGCTGCAGGAGAGGGGCCGAGATCCGACATCACCACCGCGGCGTTCGGAGCAAGGCGTTCCCAGGAGGTAGGCCCTCCGCTGGGGAGGTGCCTCAGGGCCTGCCCCTGGCGGAGGACCCGTGGTCGTCGGGGGAACCGCTGGCGACCACTCTACCCCATCGGTGGCGTCCTAGTTTCCGGTCGTCGTTGATGGCACTAGAGTGATGTGCAAGGCGGGGCCCTCATCTGGTGATATGAAGCAAGGCCGGTACCTGTGAAGAAGGCCCAGTGCGTGTGAAGCTCGCCACCCCGTGACACTCTCACGTAATAATGAGTGGGGTTGTACACGCCCCGGAGTCTCAGGGGTGCCGGCCTCAAGCCCTGGGGCTCCCTCCCATGCCCAGTGGCAGCACTTAGCTCCGCGCTAGTGAGAAGACGTCCAAGACTAGACTAGGTGCCGGACGCGGCCTTTTGTTTGCTTTCATTGCTTTTCACTTGGTTGTTGCTTTCCCCCGTTGGATTTAAGTTGGACTCGAATTTGAGATTTGTGTGTGTTTGGGGAAGGGGTGCTTAGTCTCGTTCGAGCAATCTCTCGCGTTTCAGTTACGACCTCGCCTCAGCTGCCTCCCCTTGTGAGCCCCTCGTGAGCCGGGTCTGGCCTAGCTTGCGCGCAGCCCAGACTGCCGCCGTCATGTCCTCTCAGGAGGTCTTTCACTGCAGATCCTACGGATTCGATCAGGAGGCATTCGAGGCGCCACAGCCTCCCACAGGTTATCTCAGGACCCGCTCGGGACGAAGGTAAACTAGCCAGCCGGCTCGCTAACTACTTGGCACGGGCATATAAGTGGTGTAGCATTGACTAGTACGCTGAACATTGGTTTTCTGCGAGGGGCACCCCCTCCCAAAATGCTCTTACAACCATCAGGACAAAAGCCTGAGTTCTATTCATGCAGGGTAAGGAAACAGGAGCAATGCGCTGTCAGTCGGATAAATCCCCCAATGCATCCTCAAGAACGCCGCCCGAACTGTCGCTGGCGTCGCTGGCCCCGCCATCGCCCTCTGTGTTGTCGTCGGCGGCGTCAGGGCCGTTCACCACGCCGCCCTTGTCGGCGGCCACGATTGCGTCGTCGTCATTTGAAGCGAAGGCCCGGACAAGAGCGTCCACGTTGTCTTCCACCCAGGACGTCAGGTCGTCCCGGACGACCTGGGGGACTGGGGCGATGGCGGCATCGAAGTTGAAGTGAGGATCCATGTTCCGGAGATGGCTGAAGACGCGGGAAAAGGCGCGCCCGAGCAGGGCTCGGCTCCTCTCCTCCACCAACCTGTTGGCCCTGGCCAACCGCGCCTCCAACTGCGTCACAATGTCGGTGAAGAACTGGAGGTTGCCGGCATAGTTAACGGCGTGCGGCTCGCCAACGGCCGCCTCGCAGATGTTACCCAAGGCCGTGTTGGCTCTCTCCCGAAGCGTGGTGAGCATGGGGGCGTGCTCATGTTCCAGGAGCTGCCGCTGACGTATCTCGTCCGCATTCTGGCGCGCGACGGCCTCAGCCTCATCCACCCGCTGGCGAAGAAGGAGCGCCTCAGCGTGGGAAGTAGTCGACTCCCCTTGCGCCACCTCGAGTGCGGCCCGCAAAGCATTGGCCCGCCGCATTGCTTCCTCCAGCTTGGCCCTCAGGACGGCGGTCCTACCTTCGGCCTCGATCTGGATCAACTCCAGCCTCTCCTTGAACTCGCGCCCAAGGTTCAGGCGCGCCGTCACCACCCGATGTCCGACCTCCTCCGAGACTCCCGCGCGGCGACATGGTCCTCCACCCGTGTCACCGAGCGCTCCCTCGTCTCCAGGCGCTCGTACTCGCGTGCACGCTTGGCGGCTTCCAGTGTCAGCGCCTCCTCATGCTTCTGGAGCTCCACTGGGTCGCCAGAGACCACCTTCATCAACGCAAGGGCCGCCTCACGCAGCTCCACCTGCTCCTCCAATGAGCGGCACCGGGCCAGGAGTTCCCGTGCCCGCTCCTCCGTGGCCTCTCGCCGCCGGTCAGCTTCCCGGGCTTCTTCGATGGCCCGGGAACGCACCTCCCGAGAGGCCGCCAGCGACGCCTTGGCCTCCTCATCATCGAGATTGCGCTGACGGCACGCGAGGGCGACAGCCGCCTCCAGCTCGCTCCTCTCTACAACCAGGCGCAGGCCCTCAGCCTCAAGGCGCGCGTCCTCATCAGCGAGCTCTTCACCAAGCAGGCTCACCGCGTCAGCCGCCCTCCGGAGAAACCCTTGGCGAAGAGCGCGACACTCCCGGGCGCGCTCGAGTACGTCTTCCACACCTTCATCCGCCCCAAGCGAGTGTCGTGGGGCGCGGATCAACATTCCCCTTCCGGGCAGGGGGCTGGGGGCTGGCGCCCTTGCGACGACCGGGCACGCCCTGCCAGAAGCCCGGCCTGGAGACGGTCCATCTCCAAGTGAAGAGCGCAGGGAGTACCCCAGCCAATCACGGTCCACCACCAGACGAGAAGCTCACGGCAGGATGGCTATGCCACGAGAAGGCTCGCGAAGGAAGGCTGCGGGGAGCGCAGGGCCGCATTGCACCTTGGGATGGTTCGTCTCACCAACCGGCCTCACCACAAGGGCCCAGCTACCTGGAACGATCGAAGACAGTGGAGAGGGCGGAGGCGAGAGGGATGGCTCCTCAGCCACCTCCATGAGCTTGGAGGGAAGGGCCCTGCGGAGCAAGGATCAGGAAAGGCAACGGAAGAGTCGGGAGCTGGGAAGGGAGAAGGCTTACTCATCGATGGCGAAGTACTTCCTACGCTTCAGCAGGCGACAAGGGTAATCATCGCCCAGGGCCTCCCTTCTCTTCCGGAGGGCCTCAAAGTCCACACGGAAGCGACCCAAGAGTTGAGTGCAGGGGTCAGCTTGTGGCGAGGAGGAAGCACCAAGGCGGCCTGCGTCGGGGGCGTCTACCTGATGCGCGCCGCCGGTCGCCCCGCCGAGAAGAGCAGCTAGGGCCTCGGGGGTCTCAGCCGCAGGCACTGCAGGCGGCTGCTCGCCACCTTCAGCCACGGCAGCACGGGCCTCAGGGGCTGCTCCCTCATGAGTGCCGCCCAGCGCTGTCGCCTCGACAGGGGCACCCTCGGCCTCCGGAGGCCCATGCCTCCCTGCTCCGCCACTTGAGGAAGAGTCGCCCTAGCCGGCTGCAAGGGCGACCACCCCCACTGGGTTCTCGCAAGGCCCCTGGAGGCCAGCAGGGCGCAGCCCCCATTCATCGAAGATGGGCATCTGACTCACGAAGTCACCTCTATTCGAGCAAAGGTACAGCAAGGCCCCCCTTGCCGAATGCCGCCGGGGGAAGGATCCCCAGGCAAGACCAAGAGCACCTTCCTCAGCGCTTCAGGCGTCAGGTCCTCTTCCTGGAGCCGCATGCGATCCCCACGGCCGCTGAAGGCCCACATCCGTTGAGAATGGCGTTGGAGAGGGGCAACACGGCGTAGCAAGAACTCCTTCACCACCTTGGGCGCTGTCACGCCGAGCTCCCTCAAGAACTCGAAGCAACGCCAGACAAAAGAGAGCCGGGGGCTCGCGAGCGTCTCCTGGCCCCAGCCTGACTTGGGAACAGCAGGCGAAGATGGCTCCGTCAGCAGGGGGCTGGGCACCCCTACATCCACATACAGCCACCGCTCGCGAAACCCAGGCGCGGGCGGAGGTAGACTGAAGTCAATTCCTGAAGCCGCCGTCTCAGGCACAGCGACGAAGCTCATGCACCCCGAACATTGGGTGGGGTCGACAAGGCGCAGAGAGAAGAAGTGGCGCAGCAAGGCAACCGAAGGAAGGATGCCCATCATTGCCTCACAAACGAAGGCGAATACCGTGAGAAGAGTGATGGATTCGGGACCCAGATGCATCATATGGATCTGATAATGGGAAAGCACGGCGTTGAAGAAATTAGAAAAGGGGGGAACCAATCCCGCCCACAGGGCGTCGGCGAAGTATCGGACCTCGGTGGCAATCCTGTCAATGGAGAAGCGGGACGCAGGCCAGGCCGTCGTCCTCCCGCGTTCGTTGAAGCTGGTGGCCAGGGCCGAGCTGACCTTGCCCATGCCCTCTTTATTGATTATGATTGGCCAATCGACGGCGGGGGCCGACGACGACGATGAGCGAGGCGGCGGCATGGGCTTCTTTACTCTTCCCTTCCTCGGCGGAGCCATGACGGCAGAAAAGGGGGGGGAGGTTCGAGATTGGATTGGATGCGGAAACTGGAGCTCGAGAGGAGAAAGAACAAAGACCGCTCAATCAACGGAAAGGGGAGCGGCGGTGTGCGGCTACGAGTCCGCCTAGCACTTCATAAAATAAGGAAGCGTGGGGGAACGCTGCCGCCCACGTCCAATCAACCACCACGCGGCGCCCAAGGCCGCAGGCTATTAGGGCCCATGACGCTTCGCACTTGCCCTTTCGCCTCTCTGCTCGGCCAAGTCCGGGCGCGCCGTGTGTCGGGGGTTGGATGCGACATATGCCAAAGGATGGCTTATCATGGTGGGAGCAAGTAGAACGTCGCTGGTGCCAGGAAACGGAATGAGGCGAAGACATGCACGCCGGCGGATCTTACCCAGCTTCGGGGCTCTCCGGGGAGATAACACCCCTACTGCTGCTCTGCGGGGTCTCCGCATGATCACTAAGGCAAAGTGAGTACAAGGTTGCTCCTCGAGGTGTATTCTGGAGGTAGGAGAAGGCAAGGCTAGCTCTCTCCTTCCTCTATGATCTGGTCTAGTGCTAATGGATTCGAACCCTTTGCATGGGTGCCCCGGGAGGTTTATATAGGCCTACCCCCCAGGGGTACAATGGTAATCCGGCTGGGCGCGGGTCCCAACCGTCTATCTCTCAGGCCGCCGTCTTCTCCGCCGACTGTTGGGGCCCGCTGACTGGCAGGCCCCGCCAATAGGCCCGACACTGTAGACGTGCTTCTAATGACGCATGCTTGGTCATGGGGTTGTGGCAACAGTGCCGCCATCTATCGGACAATCACTGTCGCCATTCCCCGTCTTGTCTGGTTAATGGTGTGTGGGGCCCGTGGGAGGGGCCGGCCGACTCTAGGGAGCCGACTCCCACGGGTCCGTCTTTGGGGCGCTCCCGCTGTCTTCTGTGCTCCTGCTGACGGGCGGGTCCCGCTGTCTCTGGGTCGTACAGATAGGTCGACGTGGGCATAGTGCGCCGCCCTCTGAGGCTGAGGTCAGGGCAGGCATGGCAACAGTGTCGCGCCGCGATGGAGATCTCCAGCGATACTGCGCACTGTAGCCATGCCAGCCCTTCGTAAGCAAGGTGGAGACAGCCATATCGTGGCCATACCCCACCCCGTCCATCGTGGCGAAGGCTGGAGATGCTTGGAGTCGCGGGCCGACTTCCATGGGACTCGGCTTATCTTGGAGTCGCCCGTGGGACTCGGCTTATCTTGGAGTCGCCCGTGGGACTCGGCTTATCTTGGAGTCGCCTCCGGGACTCGGCTTATCTTGGAGTCGCCTCTGGGACTCGGCTTATCTTGGAGTCGCCCGTGGGACTCGGCTTATCTTGGAGTCACCTCTGGGACTCGGCTTGAGGGGCGTAGCCTGCCCCGATGTCTCGAAAGGTTCTGGGGCTTGGGTTAGCCTACCCGTGGCCCATTACTCCGACAGTAGTCCCCGAAGCTGGTGAGGCTCCCAGGGTGATACGTCATGGGGCCTCAACAGTTTCATTCTCCTGGTGGTGGAAGCTGGGCTTTGCTTGTCGTCTTCCTTCTGGCCCACTATCCGGAGTCGGACTCGCAGAGGGCCGTCTTGCTCCGCAAAGAGTTCAAAAGTTGCGGCGGGAAACCAGGCATCGTGCCCTATACGCTTCCCCGCGGCCGCCCACCGCGGCCCTGTCCCGTGGCGCCACGCGGCGAGGACAGTCTGCCTACCCACGCGTGCGACGGGACAGGCCGTCAGGCGGGGCCCGCCACTACCACGCCTCGGCATGTGAACGGATCCGTTGCGGCCATGCGGGCGGTTGGGTTTGCCACGTTGTTACTGCGCGCAGTAACTTCGTGGGGTAAATCGTGGGAGGGGCATGGGGCCCCGTGCGTAGTTAATCCCACGCCCGCCCCATCGGCTTCTCAGCCTACAAGGCTATAAGTAGGCGGGGGGAGAAGAGCGGTGAAGCACGCGCGTCCATCTTCCCTGCTCCCCCGCCTCCTCTTGCTCCCTCTGCTTCCTCTGCTTCCTTCTTGCCGCCGCCATGCCGAACCACGCCGCGCCAGCAGCGATGGGCTCTTCTTCCGCCGCTGCGGCTTCTGCCGTGCGCTCCGGCGTGTGGGACGGCTTCGAAGTGGACGACGACGTCATCGAGTTTCTCCACAAGACGCGCCACTTCCCCGGCGCAAACCTCGTGCGAGCCCGCGCCGCGCTGGCGAGGGAGATATCGCAGGTGCCGGAGGAGGGCGAGCGGGTTATTTTCGGCTCGCACCTCATGCGCGGCCTCGGGCTGCCGGCGAGCGGCTTCTTCCGCTCCTTCTTGGAGTTCCACGGGCTCCAGCCGCACCACCTCACCCCGAACACGGTGGTGCTGCTGGCTGCCTTAGCCACCCTGTGCGAAGGCTTTGTCGGCGTTCTCCCCACCATCGAGCTGTGGGGAGAATTCTTCCAATCCAAGCTCGGCACGCACATCACCGGCGTGCCGGCTCAATGCGGCGCCTTCATCGCGATGCGGCGATCGACAGCCGACAATCCATTTCCCTGCATCCCGCTGATCAAGTCGGTGAAGATGTGGCAGCGGTCATACTTCTACGTGAAGAACGTCGCCCCAGACGGCGACTGGGTCAATCTGCCGCCCTACGAAGCCGGCGCACCGGCTGGGAGGCTCCCTAGCTGGTCCCACCGAGTCAAGACGCTGACTCCCGCCGGAGCCACCGCCGTAGCGCGACTCCGAGTTCTGACGCAATCGGAGGGCCTGGTTGGGGCCGACTTGCTGGCCGCCTTCGTGGCGCGCTGAGTCCTTCCCCTCCAGGGCCGACCTCATCTGATCAGTCAGATGAGCGACCACCGGGACCCGAATCGGATGTGCACCAAGGACATGCCCCGCGCAGAAGTGGCGAACATGGTGAACCACATCGCGAACTGCGAGCTCGCGGTGGACTGGCAGTTCGGCAATGAGTCGTACTCGCGCGCCAACCCCTCTCCGGTGGTAAGTCGCATCTCTTGTTGCTTTGTTTTCTTTTTAGCCGAATCCGACTTCTGATCTTTGTTGGTTTCTCTGAGTCAGAACCCCCTCATTCAGCCTGCAGCCGGCGTCGCAAGACCGCCCTGCGAGTTCATCCCCGACTGAGCGGAGAGTGACGTCGACGACCCCGACTTGGGGGCGGCGGCGATGGAGGCCGACGCCGAAGACGGAGGAGGAGGAGCGCGAAGCGGAGTCAGGCCCTCGGCCACCTTCGCCGACTGGCCTGGAGACGACGCTGAAGGGGAAGTCGCCCCGTGCCGCCAGCCAAGAGTCGGCCAGCCGGGTGCGAGTTCCTCCGCCGGCTTGGCCGGCCAAGGCGGCGTGAAGAGGCGCCACGCCGGGCAAAGCTCACTCGGCGGCAAGCCGAAGAAGTTCAAAGGGGCGGCCGCCGCAACCAAACGGGAGGAGGCGGCTGCGAAGGCCAAACGCTTCCGCAAGGAAGTGAAGAGGCCATCGCTAGTCTCTGCGTAAGTGTTTCCGCCTTTGTCTTATTTTCCTCTGGTGAGTCTTGTCCGAGTTTTTCTTTTACACTCCCCTCTCGCTTCAGGGCTCCCCTTACCCTTGAGAGGGTCGCCGCCCCCTCCATCATGGCGTCGGCAGAGACGTCCACCAACACCCGGCGGGTTGACCCCGCCGCCGACCTCCGGGAGGCGACGGAGCAAAATGCGCGGGAGAAGCGCGACGAGGAGGAGGCTGACCGCCTGGAGAAGGCGGAGGCTGAGAAGGCGGCGGCCTCCGCCCAGAAAAAGCTGGAGGAGGCCGAAGCCGGCATTGCGGCAAGACGGCGAGTTGAGGAGGCCGCGTGCCGCCAATCGGCGTTGCACGTCCTCCCGCTGTCCTCCGCACCGCCGCCTCCGGAGTTCACGGGGCAGACTGGAGAAGCCGGCGTTGAGAACCCCATCACGGAGAAGGAAAGCGGCGAGGCCTCCATGTCGGATACGCTCGTGCCGCCACCGCCGTCTCCGCCGCCGTCTAGGAGCACGCATGGCAAACAGCCGGCAAGCCCGCTGGTGCCGCCGACTGAGGACGAGGCCGTGGCGAGGCTGCTCCTTCAAGTCGCCTCGCCAGTGCGCCGCCGCCTTGAGAAGGCGACTTCGGCGCCGCGGCCCTTGGAGGTCGGTGCCGCCAGCTCGGCAATCCCAGACGCCGAGGCGACGAGCGCCGCGCCCGTTGGGTGGGTGCGAGGAGGCGGCACAAGTCCGCTGAACCAGGCACTCCTGGACGTCCAGGCGAAGCTGTGCGCCGAGGGCGACGCCCTCCAGAACTGCACCAAGGTGCATCTGGCATCGCGAGCAGCCGTCTGAGTATGCTTCTTCTTTGATACTTGTCTTTCTTGTTCTTCTCTGTGGGGGCGCGCCAGCGCACCCACTGGGTGTAGTCCCCGAGTTCTGGGCCGGCTGCTGAGCAGGCGGTTCAGAACTCCCTCTGGCGAGTTCCAAGTATTTATCTTTGTCTGAAATGTTTATTACAGGAGTATCACAACCTCCGCTCCACTGCCTTCAACTGCAATGTTGAGGAGTTGGGCAAGCGGACCGCCGACTTGACGGAGAGCCGGAGTGAGTTCTTCTTCTTCGCGGGGGCGCGCTGGCGCACCCGCGGGCTGTAGTCCCTGAGATTCGGGCCGGCTGCTGAGCAGTCGGGCCGAATCTTCCCGGCGACCTTCTTTGCTGACGACTTAATGTTTCTTTCTTTCATTCTTCAAGGGCCAACGCCACTCTTCAGGAGCAGCTGGGCGAAGTTAACACCGCCTTGCATGTCAAGGCGGAGGAGTGCAGCAAGCTTGCCGCGGAGCGCGACCTGCTAGCTGCGCAGCTGGCCGAGCAGAAGGAGCTGCTCAAGAAGGCGCGGGACGAGGCCGAGAGGAAGGAGGCTGCTCTCCTGGCCGAATTCGAGAGCGAGCGCTCCTCCTGGACTGACAAGGAGGCAATGCTGACGTCCGACTTCCATGAGATCGAGGACATCGTCGATGGTGAGTTTCTTTTCTCCCTTTCTTTCTTTGGGCTTCCGACTATAGGTCGGGCTGACTTCTACTTTTTTGACTTGCTTCTTTTTTGTGTTGGCGGATTTCTTCCCTGGCCACTCGCAGGTAGTCACTCAGGCCATCGAGGCTGATCGCGAGGCACGGAGGGCAAACGGCACGGAGATCGCCGCTAACGCCCCCCTGACCGTCGACGAACAGCTTCTGAGCATCGAGGCCCGTCTTCAGCCGGCCCATCGGTTGATGCGCCGGCTACAGCGTGCCGGCGCCCAGGCGGTTGCCGCTTTGTGGCCAGACATGCTGGCTCTGCGCACTGCCAGTCGGACTGTCGACTGGCTGGAGGTCGTAGCTGGCCGTCTTGAGGCCTGGAAGGGTTCCTCGGCTCGGGCCGGAGCGCGCCGGGCCTTGGAATTCATCAAGGGGTGGTATCCGAGGCTGGACCTGGACCGGCTGGCCGCGTTCCGGTCAGAGGCCCAGGCAGAGCTGGTGGCTGTAGAGGGCGCCCTTGTCGAGCGTGCGGCGGCGATCGCTGACTACACAGATACCAGTGTCTTTGTCCCTGAGCGGGCTGCAGGCGGCGAGGAGATGCCGCCGGAGTGGTTCGGGATGAACCCGGACTACGACAAGGACTCGGCGGAGGTGATTGGCTCCAGCACTGAGGAGGAAGGCGAGGCGAAGGACGAAGGCGAGACGGAGGCGCCAGAAGACGGAGCGGGCGACCAGCCTCAGCTCGACCACACCTCCAGCAATGAGCCGCGTCCGACCGGGCCGGCTGCCGCTGGTGGCGATCAAGCCGAGACTGCCCAGCCGGCCACCCCGGCGCCTGACACCGCCGTCTCCTCCGACCCTCCGAACCCGCCTGCCGCTCCCTAGGCTGCCGTTTGGCTTTACTTTATCTGCTTTAAAAGTCTTTGAAGAACTTGTTAATTTGCACAATTCCACCCGCGGGGTGTATTTTGAACTTCTGTTTGAAGATTCGGCCAAGGGCCTATGCTATGTAAATATTAATCCGAGATCTATCTTTCCTTGCTCCTTGCTCCTTTGGCTTTTTCCTTTGCCGCCTTCCCCTAGTTGCCGCCTTGTCAGCCGGACAACCGCTCCGCGGACTGCTGCTGGACCAAATGCCTGGCTACTTTGGGGAAAGCAAGTACTTACCATTCATTGGAGTCTTTTTAACAAGTTGGATAGAAGGCGGCAAGCCGACTACTCACGAGTCAGTTTTGTGAAAAGGGGCTGGAAGATGGCTTAAGCTATGTTAATGCTTTAGGTCCTTAGCCATTTTTCGTGTGAGCGCCCATTCATCCTTACTCCTGCCCGCCAAACAGTCGCTCTGCAAGCTGTGGCTTCTGGCAGGAGACGGCTTAGGCACCGCACACTACTTGTCCGACTTCAGGAAGCATTTCATAGCGCAAGACGGCGAGTCCCGGGCTGACTAGTCGAACCCGGCGCCAAGTGGCATAGCAAGGAGTAGCATACTCGAAGGCATAATTCTTATCATATAGATAACAAAAAGGGGCAGTCCCCGAGCTCATCTCGGGGGGCCCGAAGTCTCGGTACTTTAATACAAAGGGGTAGCATGGTACATACTGCATCAACTGTAAAATCTTCGGAGGAGATTTGCGTTCCATGGCCGTTCTGACTCTTTGCCGGAGTCGTCTCTCTTGCGTGCTCGGGGCTTCTGAGCGTCGATCAAGTAGTAGGAGTCGTTGCCTAGCACTTTGCTGATAAAGAAGGGGCCTTCCCAAGGTGCCGACAACTTGTGCTGGCCGGCTATCCGCCGGATCAGTCGGAGCACAAGGTCGCCTTCTTGGAAAGATCTTGGTCGGACCTTCCTGTTGTAGTATCGGTGTAGGCTCTGCTGGTAGATGCTGGACCGGCTGAGTGCCAACAGCCGGCCCTCTTCCAGCAGATCGACGCCGTCTTGACGTGCCTCTTCTGCTTCCTCCTCGGTGTACATGGTGACTCGCGGGGAGTCGAACTCTATGTCCGTCGGGATGACGGCTTCAGCACCATAGACGAGGAAGAAAGGCGTGAAGCCGGTTGACTTGTTTGGAGTCGTGCGCAGACTCCAGACGATGGCTGGCAGCTCCTCAATCCAACAGCCGGCCGAACGCTCCAGTGGTTAGACCAGTCGAGGCTTGATGCCGGATAGGATGAGGCCGTTTGCTCGCTCCACCTGCCCGTTTGACTGCGGATGGGCAACGGACGCTAAGTCCAGTCAGATGCCCTGCGTCGCGCAGAAACGGGCCAAGGCGCCTTTGGCAAAATTTGTGCCATTGTCGGTGATGATGCTGTGTGGGATTCCGTACCGAGTCGTGATGTCGGCGATGAAGGTCACTGCAGTCAGACCATTCAATTTCTTGATGGGTTTTACTTCTATCCACTTGGTGAACTTGTCCACCACGACAAGTAGATGAGTTAGGCCACCTCATGCCGTCTTGAATGGTCCCACCATGTCGAGGCCCCAAACCACAAAGGGCCAGGCGATGGGAATGGTCTTGAGTGCGGAAGCCGGTTGAAGCGGCTTGGAACGGAACATCTGGCACCCTTTGCATTGTTGGACTAATTCCTTGGCCTCTTCTAGGGAAGTTGGCCAGAAGAAACCGTGTCGAAAGGCTTTGGCGACGAGCGCTCTTGAAGCCGCATGGTGGCCACACTCGCCTTCATGGATGTCTCTGAGAATTGCTTGGCATTGTTCTGCCTCGACGCACCGTTGGTAGATGCCAGTGACGTTGTGCCTTACCAGCTCTCTATTGACTATAGTGTAGGCCGCCGCTCGGCGTTGCACTTGTCGAGCCAAGATTTCATCAGCTGGAAGCTCTCTGTTTACTAGGAACTTGAGGATGGGCTGGGCCCATGAGGGTGCTACTATTTCTTCAATTGCCACTATTGCGACTTGGACAAGGGCGGCTGGGCTGGGAGGCAGCGAGCTGGAATCCGCGGCCGCTTGCTGGATTGGCGAAGTCCCCGGGCCGACTAGCGCAGTCCCCGGGCCGAGCTCTGGAGTCTTCGGGCTGACCGTCATAGTCCCCGAGCCGTGTTCTGAAGTCCCCGGGCCGGCTTCGACTGCGGTATTCTTGGAGTCGTCTGTAAGAATTCTCGTGCCGTCTGCTGGTGCTCTTGAGTCAGATCCGACTTCTTCGGGGGGAGCCGGCACAAAGATGGAGTCTGATTCTGGTGAAGGCTTGATAGACGGCTTGAGGAGGCGCTAAAGGGCGATGCCGGATGGTATCGCTTGGCGGGTGAAGCCGACTCGTGCCAGGGCGTCTGCTTGGTCGTTGTCATTTCTTGGTACGTGAAGGAACTCGCACCCCTCAAAATATCCGCTGAGTTGCTGCACCAGGAAGCGGTAGCTCGTCATGTTTGCATCTTTGGCGTCCCAGTCGCCAGATGACTGCTGGACCACCAAATCGGAGTCGCCATAACACAGGATCCGGCGGATGCCGAGTTCTTTGGCAAGCCGGAGCCCGTGAATGAGCGCCTCGTATTCGGTGACATTGTTGGAGGCGGTGAAGTGGATTTGCAGCGCATACTTGAGCTTGTTGCCTTTAGGGGAGGTGAGGACGACGCCGGCTCCAAGCCGGTGCGCATCTTAGAGCCATCGAAATGCATCCGCTAATGAGTGGAGTCGGGCACTGGCGGCAGGTACTGGGTCTCGGCCCAGTCGACAAGGAAGTCGGCCAGTGCTTGTGACTTGATGGCGGTGCGAGGCTGGTAATAGATGGTGTAGGGAGCCAAATCTATGGCCCATTTGGCCACTTGGCCCAAAGCATCTCGGCTTCCAATGATCTCGGCTAGCGGAGCTGTGCAGACCACAGTGATTGGATGCTCTTGAAAGTAAGGCTTCAGCTTCTTGGCGGCAAAGTGCACGCCGTAGCACATCTTCTGGTAGTGGGGGTAGTTCTGCTTGGAGGTTGACAGTACCTCGCTCAGGTAATATACCGGTCTCTGGACAGGGAGCACCTTGCCTTCCTCCTTGCGTTCGACTACGATGACTGTGCTGACTACCCGGCTGGTGGCGGCAATGTATAGGAGCATAGGCTCTTTAGGAGTCGGAGCCGCCAGCACAGGGGGAGTAGTCAACATCTTCTTCAACCGGAGAAATGCTTCGTTTGCCTTGTGGTTCCACTCGAAAAAGGTGGTCTTCTTCATCAGTTGGTACAAAGGGAGAGCCTTCTCGCCCAGCCGACTGATGAACCGGCTGATGGACGCCAAGCAGCCGGTGAACTTCTGCACATCTAGCAGTCGGCGGGGGACTTCCATCCTCTCGATGGCTTTGATCTTTACAGGGTTGCACTCTATGCCGCGTTCGGAAACCAGGAAGCCAAGGAGCTGGCCGGCTGGTACTCCGAAGACGCACTTCTCAGGGTTGAGCTTGATCTGGAATCGGCGCAGATTCTCAAAGGTTTCCTGGAGATCCTCCAACAGCGTTCCACGCTTTTCTGTCTTCACCACCACATCATCTACGTAGACGTGGGCGTTTCTGCCGAGTTGCTTGAGGAGACACTTCTTCATGCAACGCTGAAAGGTGGCACCGGCATTCCTCAAGACGAACATCATAGTGAGGTAGTAGAAGGCTCCAAACGGCGTGATGAAGGCAGTCTTCAGCCTGTCTGCCGGGTTCAGCTTGATCTGATGATATCCTGAATATGCATCTAAGAAGCTCAACAGCTCGCATCCGGCTATGGAGTCTATCACCTAATCAATTCTTGGCAAAGCAAATGGGTCTTTGGGGCAAGCTTTGTTGAGGCTTGTGTAGTCGATACACATCCGCCACTACTTGTTCTTCTTCAACACTAGGACCGGGTTTGCCAACCATTCCGGAAAAAACACCTCCATAATGAAGCCGGCTGCAAGGAGTCGGGCTATCTCTTCCCCAACAACTCTTCTCTTCTCTTCTGACAGGAGGCGGAAGGGCTGCCTGACGGGTTTCACATCAGATCGGACATGTAACTTGTGCTCGGCGAATTCCGTCGGTACACCTGGCATGTCTTTAGGGGACCATGCGAAGATGTCTCGATTCTCACAGAGGAAATCGACAAGCTCGCCTTCCTATTTGCTTCTAGGTTTGCACCTATGACAGCGTGCCTCTCTGGGTGCTCCGGGTCCAAAGGTATCCTCTTTGTTTCTTTAGCTGGCTTGAACGAACCCTCAGCTTCCGACTCCTTGGGGTCGGGCGACATCTCTGGCTGCTTGTCGGCCATCGCCACAACCCGATCAAGGAGCCGCCTCTTATCTGCGATCACCAGGGACTCGGCCAGCCGACTGCTCTCAGCCGTGCAAGCGAACGACTTCCTATAGTCGCCGGCTATGGTCAGAATTCCCTTAGAACTCAGCATCTTCATCTTGAGGTAGGCGTAGTGGGGGACCGCCATGAATTTGGCCAAAGCAGGTCGGCCAAGCAATGCTTGGTAGGGGCTTTTGAGGTCCACCACTTGAAACAAAACTGGCTCTCGGCAGAAATGATCTTTGTCTCCTAAGAGGACGTCTATCAGGATCTTGCCGATTGGTGAACAGGAAAGGCCAGGTACAATGCCGTGGAATACGGTTCGGCTGCTCTGAAGCTGTCTTTGCTTGATTCCTAACTTCTCCATGGTATCCTTGTACAGGATGTTGATGCTACTGCCTCCGTCTATCAACACTCGCGAGAAGCGAGTGGCCCGCCTATCAGTGGCACAAGGTAGCACTCAAAACCAAGGCGTAGGAGCCCGGATTCGGCATCACCTCTGGGTGATCTTCTCTGCTCCAACTGATAGGCTTCTCGGACCAATGCATAAACTTCGGAGTATCCGATGCTACTGCATTTACTTCTTGCTGCTGCAGCCGTCTGCTGCGTCGATCATCAGCCACACTGGTGAACACTACATAGGCTCCATGCTCTTCCGGGTACTCATCTTGTACGGCGCCGACTGGCCTGGCAGCCGGCTGCTGGGGCGGTGGTGGAGGCGGCGGCCCAGCAGGCGGAGGAGGAAGGAGGCCATCTCCCTTGGCGATTCTGGTGAGCCAGTGGCATTTCCGGGTGGTATGGTTTGACGGCTTCGCGCCGCTGTGGAACTTGCAGGGACCATCTAGAGTCTGCTCATAAGAGAAGGCCGGCAACCAGTTGGACTTGCCGCCTTTTTGCCGCTTCGTCGAAGGTTGCCCCTCCGGCTGTTGGTCTTCGACTGTCACAACCTGCCGATTGCTAGAAACCGGCTCTGAGGCCTTGCGCTTGTGATCATTCTGTTGCTGTCGCCGTCTGGGAGCCACCTTGCCAGTCGCACTAACTTGAATTTTTGTCTTCATTGAGGAGTCGGCCGTGGCATACTTGTCTGCTATGACTAGCAGCTCGTCGAGGGTCTTCGGCTCGTCGCAGAGGAGCCTGTGCTTGAGGAGGGTGCTTTCTCTGCACCCGGCGGTGAAATACTCGATAGCCTGCACCTCGTGCACGCCCTCGCAGGCGTTCCGGAGCTCGCCCCAGCGTGTGAGGTAGTCGCGAGTTGACTCGTCAAGACCTTGTACGCACAAGGAAAGCTGACGCGGCTTGGGGGGTCGCTTGTATGTGCTTGTGAAGTTGTGGACGAAGGCCTCGGTGAAGTCGACCCAGCTATTGATGCTGCGGGGCTTCAGACTGTTCAACCACGTCCGGGCCATGCCCTGGAGCATGAGGGGAACATACTTCACGGCAACACGCTTGTTGCCGTTTGCTATGTTGACGGTTGTGGAGTAGTCAACTAGCCAATCTTCTGGCTTCACGGAGCCGGTGTACTTGGGCGTGTCTCGGGGGAGCGTGAACCCTTTGGGAAAGGGCTCGCCTCGGATGCGGGGTCCGAAATAGGGCGGGCCCAGCTCGTCTTCTTCTTCTAGCGCCAGGGATCGGTGGAGTCTGTCGATCCTGTGGTGGGCATCGTTCTCTCCAACTCCCTCTCGGCGGCCAAGGCGGTCGCCGAGAGTCGGATGCTCAACAGGTGGTGGGGAAACTCGCCTTTCTCTTCATGGTGGGGGAGGCAGATAGTCGCCCTGCCGTTCCACTGCTCTTGCGCGGTCGTCTTGCTCGCGCTCGATGGTGATGTGGGTCCGACTGTGGCTGACAGTCGGATCCTTGTCTTTCCTTCTGCGGACACCGCCAGTCGGCGTCCAAGACGTCGCGCCCTAATCTCGGCGGGGAGGCGAGTCGTCGTTTCATCGTTGCGGGGACTCTGTGCGGCCGCCGACTTCGTTCTACACAGCAGCCGCTTTGAGGAGCCGCTGGACCCGCTCGGTCATCAGGCGGCGCTCTTCACCTTCGAAGTTGTCTAGCTCGTCCACCGCCGCTGTGACGCCCGGGTAATTAAGCTACGGTAATCCCTGCTAATGATGCCATGTCACCTCGGTTACTGTGGATAAACTCGCGTTAGTTCGGAACCTAGTTCGAATTTCAAATTCAAAATCGAGCAAACAATAAAAGTTTTCAAATATTAAAATTTAAATGTTCGGAGTGAACCAAATAATACATAGGTAATTATGGTGATGAAACCACATTTTTATAAAGTGTTTAAATGCTCAAAGGAAAATAAAACAACAGCAAAAGAAAGTAATTAAATGCCTTTTGTATTTTGTAAAATATTAAACTATTTTATTTAGCTGTCCAAATTAATGTGGCAGTGGTATCTTTAACATACCATATTTAGGTGTTGTTCTCACATTCTTCAAAATTGAAGTAAATTAATAATTTAATAAAACTGAAAGGAATAAATAAAAGAAAAGGAAAATAGAAAACAAGAAAACAAGAAAACAAAACAAAAAAAAGAAGAAGACCCCCCCCC